>NW_010423960.1:27356-45216 GCF_000710305.1 Buceros rhinoceros silvestris | reverse complement strand
CGCCTGGCGTTCAGGCACTCAGGAGCGGCTGGTTTCCCTCGGCAGAGCTTCTGGAAGCTTCCCCGGCCTCGGTCTGCGTCCCTCCTCGGAGAACCAGGGTAATCCTCACCGCAGCTCTGGGGAGGGTGCTGGTTCCTGCTGCTGTGAGGGACGCGGTGGGAAGGTGCCTCGTGTCTCCCTGCCCTGCGTGTCCACACTTGCAGTTCTGTGCCGCTTTGGTCTCCTGCAGGTGGAAGGTGGGATGGAGTCGGTTTGGCAGTGCGAGTTACCTGTGTGAGAAGGAAAGGCTCTTTGGGGGAAAAAAGTGTAGGTGCTTTCCTTCAGGAAGGAAAAGTTGAAAGAGCTGTCCTGTTCCCTCACGTAACGCTGAGCTGAGGTTTTGGTCTTGAGTGTGAGCATCAGGAGTGATTTACCAGCACAGTTTTAGTGATAAATAAATGTTAAAGCATGAAGAAGGACTTTTTAGAAATGGAATACACAAATGCATTTTTGACGGCATTTTCTTTAGCATCTTCTTCAAGCTCCTTCAATCTTGGAAGACCTTCATATTTCCTTGGGTCATTGTCACTTCTGTCTGCGTGTGAAGTTCCCATTCATCTATAGGTGTAGGCTCTATGCAAGCCATGTACCATACCTCCTGTCAGCAGAGAGCAAGGACACCTGGCATGTGTTTATTTCACTTGTCAGCTTTTATCCCACAGGTGACCAGTGCAAATTGGTAGCAACTTAAGGATACTGCTATCCAGAATGGATTGAGAAGGTGGATAAATGTTACCCCTCCTACAATTCTGTCTCCTAAGACCTCTTCTCTTGGGTCTTGACGATGGTAGTAAAGAACAGGTCAGCAGAGGGACTGAACTGCCTTTATACCTCGTCTGACTTCGTCATTACAGATGAAGTATCATTGCTGAGCGGATGTCAAAGAGCCTCTCCTCTCGGTCTGTGCACTCTGGCTGGCCCGTGCACAAACAGGACTTCAGCTTCCTGTGTGAAATTAGTTGCATTATACTGCTTTGTTTCCTACTGTGGAAGGCAAATTTCCACTTTCACTCTGCTCATAGTGTTAGTGTCATAAGGGTTATGAAACAAATTCATATCGGAATAATTAAACACCTCTTCTGTGTTTAGTTATGGAAATACAAAGCTGGAGCCTCTGCAAGTGTATTTCATTCATGTACCTCTTTCATGCTACAGACAAAAGCAGAATTAACTTGCTGTTTTTCTTTAAGCCATAACACGTTTCTTTCCCTTCCTGTTGCTGTATTTTGGAGCTGTCTTGCTGTTACAAGAGAGGCAATTAAGATACGCTGCTTGCCAATATTCCATTACTGAGGAGTCGGTACTGGGCCAGCTTAGTGGTGGGCTAAATCCTGTTTCCTGTTTGTAATTTTTGTGTTTTAAAATTTCCCAGCTCTCCATAAACTTCTCTACAAAGAGTAAAAAACTTCATGCTAAAACATCCAGAAAATAAAGAGGGTGTTTTTTGGTGTTATAAAGGAGTGAGAGGCAGAGATGCCAGTTCTGGGAAGGGTTTAAAGTTTTCAAGCCATTAAGAATGAAAACAGCAAGATAAATTCCTGCAGGCAGCTCAGGCAGAGCTGTCTGAGTGAGAATTCCTGTGTTTGAGACCAGTCTGATCTGTTGACCACGAATCTGTAAGCTCCCCCACATAGATGAATCCTCTGTACTTCTAAGACCAGGCTTCCAATCTGATTTTATTAGAAAACTTAGTTACTCTTAAAAAAAAAAAAGACCAAACCAAACAAACCCCACCAACAACCAAGGGGTGTGAAAAGGCTCCTCCTTCAGTTTCTTACTGAGGTGTCATGGAGCAGTCTCCTTTGACAGCAAACCAAACATGGCAGCTGCTTTGGAAATGGATATTAAGCAGAAATGGAAATGCATTGTGAACTGTTAACTTACTCATTACAACACTGAAACAACAAACACGAATGACCAAAAGGCGCGTAAGTATTTGTCATTTTACCTGTAGGAAAAGTGCCTTTGACACTCAAACCCTGGTGGTTATGTTGTCTGCTCTTTGCCTGTAGCACTTAAGAGTGTTCAAACGTTTATTGCCATGGGTTAAGGTACAGAAGATTGCCGTGATAGTGGGGTGTGTGTTTTAACTTGAGGACGTTGGCTTAGTGTTGGCACATCTTCCAGTGTGTTTGGCATGAGATGTTAGACAAAGGTGTTTGGAATGTGCAGCCCTGCAAGTATTGTGTCAGTTAATTGTTGCCCAGGGTTTAAGCCCTGATCTTAAAAGTACTTGCAGATGTAAGTAACCCTATTATTTGTAAAAGTGTTAGTTTGTTTTACTGTAGGATCAGTAATTCTATTGGACCTTCCAGGAAGGTTCATACATGCTCGAACTGTCAGCAGAATTGGTGGATTACTGTAAACAATGTTGAGGACTCACAACAGTTACCAGGGGACTTCCAGAGTAAATTGGATTTGTTTAGATTTGCAAATATTCGTTGATACAATGATTCTTTCACAATGTGTTTGTCTTCTAGCGGGGATTTCTGAGGGAGGAGAGAACCTAGATGGCTACTCCCTTCTTGCATAGTCAAGCATTCTTCTGGCCTTTTTTTAAGGTAAACTTATTCCATGAAGGCATTTCCCCATGACGTTGCTTCACCTTTGCTTTTGGACCCGTACTGTAGCGGAACAAATAGTGTCTGGAAAGTAGCTGGGAGTGAGAAAATCACAGAATCATCTGGTTGGAAGAGACCTTTAAGATCCGAGTCCGACTGTTCACCCTGCACTGCCAGGGTCCCTAAACCACGTCCCTCAGTACTGCATCTATGTGTCTTTTAAACACTTCCAGGGATGGGGACTCCACCACTTCCCTGGGCAGCCTGTTCCAATGCTTCACAACCCTCTCTGTAAAGACGTTTTTCCTGATACCTAACCTAAATCTCCTCTGGCGCGACTTGAGGTCATTTCCTCTTGTCCTGTCACTTGTTGTGTGGGAGAAAAGACCAACCCCCACCTCTCTATAACCTCTTTTTAGGTCCTTGTAGAGAGCAGTAAGGTCTTCCCTCAGCCTCCTCTTCTCCAGTTTCCCTCAGCCGCTCCTCATAAGACTTGCTCTTCAGACCCTTCACCAGCCTTGTTGCCCTTCTCTGAACATGCTCCAGCATCTCAACATCCTTCTTGAAGTGAGGGGCCCAAAACTGGACGCAGTGTTTAAGATGTGGCCTCACCAGTGCTGAGTACAGGGGGACAATCACTTCCCAACTCCTGCAGGTCACATTAGTGCTGATACTTCTTTATGCAGCCTCAAAGGTGATCTAAGCAACACAATACACTTCTGTAAATACGATGCTAAATGGAATGTGCATTTTTTACTGTTATACGTGTATGTATGTCAATCCGTTCCTCCGATGTTTACAGACCATTGCTAACTCTCTTGTTAATCAACGCTTTTACTCATGCTAGAGAGTCTAGACAAGTTACACCTTTTGTGATGTGTTGAGGAAAGGATTGAAGGCATTGAAGTTTTGATCAGTGTAACTACACTGGGTATGGCTGTAGATATTAAGGAATTATGTATCATGTTATATATTACAAGCATATATATCATCAGGTTGCTTGTTTAAGACAGATGAGTAGACAGGAGCATATAACAAAATTCTTGGTACAGCTTGCTTTTTAAGAGCAATATGCTGTATCCACAGTATTTTGCCATGACTTGTTTGGATTTTTTTTTTTCGATCTTGCCTCTTCTTCATAGATTCCTATGTTGAATTTCTTCTTTGTTAGAAAGAAAGGAGGTTGAAGAGTCCACATTTCACTTAACACATGCAGGAATCTCAAAACTATTTTCCTGAGGTAAGGGATGAATTTTAAATGGAGCAATAGTTGGGAGAATGCAGAGATATGACTTACTATGGAAACAGACCTAAATGTTGTTCTCCCTCTACCCCAGCATACCAGCATATCTGAAGTAATCTATTTATTTTACTTGTTTGCCAGTTCATTTCCAATAATGGCCAAGTTCTTATCTCTTTCAACATGTTGTTATTACAGTGATTACACATATCTGAGTATGTATCTTAGCAGAAAGATTTTAAAGGTGATATACAGTGTAGAGAAGGAGTTGCTGTTATTCAGAAATTGGACCTTGGCATTACTTAACATCTTCAACTTCTGCAAACTTTGTTTTTAGGAGCGGGGCAGAGAATAGCTTGAATGTCTGTTTTAAGGATTTCTGTTGTATCTGCTTGCCATAGTCACAGAATGGTTTAACCAGACTAATTCAGGGATACCTAGTCTGTAACCAGGGCTCTCTAAAGTAGTTCTGGCAAATCGTAGCTTCATGGAAAGTGGATATTATGGATTTGTCTCCTAGAATGTTTGTGAAGAGCTGAACTAGGTAGCTGGTGTGAAATAAACAAATCTTTGAGTAAGTTCAGGAATAGCTGCTTGCTGAATTTTGTTGCTAAATTGATCTTTGTATCTGTGGCTGCCCAGAGGTAGTGAAAGCAGACCTTTGCTTCCTTACAAACTTTGTATTTCTGAAAGGCCCCAGGTAAACCCCAAGAAGGCTAGGGAACTCCTGGTTTCATCATCTTCTTGTGAGCACCAAAATTCTGAAATTTTAGAATGCTGTTCTTTTGGGCAGAACATGAGACAAATAGGCAAAGGTCACGAATGAGGTCCCTAAGAAAGAGGAGGTTTTTTATATTTTAAGCAAACATTTATTACTCACTTTCTTCCAGGGTGCCTGTACTGTATGTTGTAAGCCTTTCCTCTCACTGGAAGGCTAACACGATGTTTTAAAGTCCCAGAAACTAAAAACCCTCAGCATGGTAGTTGGAGCCTTAACAGATGCAGGACTAAAATTAGCAATGTTCAGTACTACTTAAATAGCCTTTCAGAGGCTCAGGACACTTTTGCAGGGTTGACAGTTTATCAAATGACTTCAGTTCTCATTGTTTGAATTCGATTATGAGTTTCTGTATAGATAACACATAGTTTTTGCCCAATAAAGGAGGTAACTGTTTCACAAACTGGAGCAGCTGCCTTCTGTCACATGGGTTGAGACTCCCAGTGTCAGGGTGTAGTCATCATTTCTTTAGTGTGTTCACCTCTCTTTTGTTTGACCGTCTTTCCTTCCCCCTTCCCTCTGTCCAGTTACTGTTTTGCTGTTGTCTTACCCATTTCAGCATACCTGTGGCAGTGGTAACAGTTTGTGGCCTGAATCTGCAGGCAGAGATGGGTGGTTTTGGTTTTTTGGGTATTTTCTCCTTTCTTTGTCAGAATTGATGGTGTGACAGAAAGACTGGAGGTGGATCAAATATTTATCTTGCCAATTATATTTGACTGTGCTGTGCAGCAATACTACAGTGTGCTTTTTGCCTATATGGAGCAGTACTGCAATGACGCTAGAATTCAGGCACTGTATCAGTTTCAGTATTGTTTAAGTGAGTTTAAAAAAAGAAACCCCACACTGACTGACTAGTGCTTCTAGACAGTGGCTTCACACACCTAGAGCAGAAACTCACTAAAGGGCCTTGTTCTTAGCACTGGCTATATTGTTCATATTTTATGTTACAGTTCATCTCTGGTCTTACAGCTAATTTGTAGATATCCAGCACCCTGACTGAACACTAGTTACCCAGTTTCAGATAAATGATTAGTCCCAACTTGCTGTAGAAAAAACAACCTCTGTTTTGGAGTTTGAATTATATTGTAATTCTTGCTTCTGGCAGTACTTGGAAAGAAACGGCTGGGGGAGTCCAATGGCATCACTGTGCATGTCTGGAACTGTCGCTACTTCAGAGGTCTTTGTTTAAGTGTTGACTAGAGGGAGAGATGATGGGAAGTATGCTACAAGACTCATCATGAAAGGTGATTTACACATAGAGAGACATGACTAAAGGCGAAAGATTTCTCCAGAGTTTGAAGCATATCCAAATAAAGAAGAGGAGAGAGAATAGTGGAAGGAAGTAGGAAGGTTTAGGATTCTTAGGTTTAGTACTTGTATGGTCAAAAGAACCCCTCAAAACCAAACAAAACAAAACCCCCAGACCATACTGGGTGATAGAAATGTAGTCTGCATGTATGGGTTTTCTCTCTATTAGGACAAGACTGTGAATTTAGACTGGGCTTTAGTGACCTGAACTCCATTGTTACTAAGTGTAAATGAACTTTTTCGTTGTTTGGGTTAGCCAACCTGGGACTGCCAGCTGAACTGCATCTGCTTTAAACAGATGGAAATAAGGTCAGGTCTAGTTTAGCTGGCAGTCTTTCTGTTTAGATGAACCATGAACCTGTGCTGTGCAATTTAATAATTAATCCTTAAACAAAAGCAAGACTTAATTCTGAATATTCTTAAATTGAGATGACTTCAAATAACTGCAGCTTCATCTTGTATTAGCATGAGCTTTTCATTTAAAACTATGCAAAATAAAACCAAGAACCTTCAGAGGAGAGAAATTTTACTTAATGTGTCAATTTCCACTTCCATGTTCAGATCTTCTCCCAACAAATAAGCTTCATATATCCAGGAGAGCTTTACTCTGCTGGAATCAGTCACTGAGATGCCTTTATCATTATTTGTGCAGCACTTCAGGGCAGCATCTCAGATCCTGAAACAGATTTTAGTAAATGTAAAAGCACATGTTACTCATTGTAATTTTTCATGCAATAACTGCTTAGTAACAGAAAAGAAAGAGGAGAGGTGGAAGTAGATAATGATGTGAATACATCAGTCTTCTCTGGTGAAATATGGCTTCTAAGATAAAAAAAAAAAAGTGGTTTGGTAGGAAGCTTTGTTTCCGTGTTCTATGTTTAACTTCAGCTACTGTGGTAATAGACATTAATCATCATTCTGGAAACAGTCATTTTTGTAAATATTTGCATATTTTCCTATTAAATGAGTGAAAGACTGAGGTGGGGAAAAAACTCATTTTGGCTTTAAAAGTCTCATGAGCTATGATTTTTGGGGTTATACCTTGTTGAACCTAAGGAAGTAGGTACTAGACCTGATCTGCAATTTCCTTTCAATCTTATGCCAAGTTAGAATCTCTGAAATGGTCCTTCATCTCATGTTTTCTTAGCCCTCATACATTATTTCACAAGATTTACTGTAGTTTAATATTATGACATGAGTGAGTGTACATATTGGTGTATTTGCAAAACTTGTTAAAACTCTTCCATAAAGTGAAATGTTTTGGTTTAAATGCCACAGCCTTACAAATTTCACCTCGAAGTTTATCTAGTTCCCCTTAATTTCAGCAGAAGTTGCTTGCATGCATCTAGGTGCTGAGGTTGGCATTCAAACCAGAATGTGGTCAACCTTGAGAATGGTTCCTGGAACCAAGCAGCAGAGGCTTAAATTACTAGTCTCTAATCTTGTGACAATCCTACTAAAAAGAGTAAATCATTACCTTGATGTTGCTTAACAGTAATTCTGTTACAACATGTCACATAATTGTTTGTTTCTCTTAGCACAAGCTTGAACTCTGAATAGACTAAGTTCATTTGTATTACAGTTGCAAGACAGTTATTTCCTTGAGTGAGGGCATATCTTGTCTTGGAGCACTGTGGTGTGATTTTACTGCAGAGATGGCATAGGTTGTTACTTGAACACTGTTCTTTCATTACAGGCGCTCCTAAACCTTTTACACAAATCTAGCAATCGCACAGTTTTGGCCAAGGCTATGTACTGAAGTCAGCTTCTGGTATTTCCTTATACTGACAAAACTGTACTGCTTAGACACACAGGTTGGTGTACAAGCTAGTTGTCTGTCTTCTTGTTTTCTCTACTTTTCCTGTGTTCCTGGAAGGATTAACATTTTTTTCTGCTTTATGTCCTGGTCACAATGTAGAGAGAAATTTAGCACGTTTAGCCTATGTTCACAAATCAGTTCCTGTTGACAGATGAAAGGCTTATAATTAGTGAATTCAAAACTGCTCTGTCAACCTCACTAATCAAAATGAGGCACTTCAAGCTATGTTTGGGCAAAAGAGTGACCTGACTTGCCCAGCTGCTGAGCATCTGCAGCTGTTAATTGCCTTTAATCAGTCAGGCTTAAACATTCAAGCTTTCCACTGTAATTACTCAGTCAGTTAATCAGATTCCACCATAATGCCAGGTAGGTATGTTTACAGAGCACTGCGCAGTTTTGAGTGAGTGGAGAGGAGTTTGTGTATGCACACTTCTGTACACGTTGTGTGGAGAAATCTGCTTTCTGCTGTCAGTGAGCATAGCACCTGTAGGAACACGGGACAGTCAATCCTGTGCTGTCTCTGTTGTTTGATTTCTACCCGGAGACTTGCATTAGGACTGTAAATAGGTAAATATACTCAACACAGCACTAACCAGAAAGGGTTTTCTGAGAAGACAAAATACCCATTGCAGCAGACACATCATTCTTGCTGTAAGGTTAGTAGTTCTCTTCCCCCTAAAGAGCTGGAGGCAGAAAACTACCTTGAATACTAATGGGATTATGTTAGAGGAAATTACTGTATTTGTAGGGACTTGTATTGTATTTGTGGGAAGATTATATTGTATTTGTGTTATGGGAAGAACTTGCAGTGAAGTCCTTTCTTTTTTCCCCTCTGAAAGCTTCTGTGAGTCATTTCCCTCCTGCAACTGCCCTCGCCCCCCTTCCCCTTTCCCCAAGCCCATCTGTCTGTCCCTGAGCAAGCATCACCACTGTTGTAAAGATGGTTCTAATTCACAAAGCTGCTGACTGGAGTGTCTGAAGAGGCAAGTTGAAGCATTATCAGAGGAATGTGTGAATTTGCTGCATCTCACCTCTTTTGCTGTGAGGTGCAGATGACCTTTCTAATAATGATGGAAACAACGCTGATAATATGGAATACCCTATTTCCAAATGTACACAGTACTAGATGATACCAAAGTGATTACCATCTGTTGCATTGGCACTGTGCCTCTGTTACCAGACACCTTTCTCTGCAGTTGTGTGGCATCCTCACTTAAGCAGTGGAGAGCAGTTGTGTTTTCTCTACCTCCTTGCTGGCTGGCAGCTCTTCTGCTTAGCAGAGCTGGCTGGTGCTGTGGCTGGTTGGCCCTAGAGGAATGAGAGGACTGCCAGGGTAGAAGGCTATCTTAATGGAAGAGGAGGGTGTCACGGTGCTGCTGATGCCACCTGTGTGCTTGCACTATGGGATTCAGCTCCCCAGCAAAATTGGGTTGGCAGATGGCAAGGGATTAGTGTTAATCTGTTAATTACTAAAGATGTACTAACCTCTGATATAATGGGCTGCAACAATATCATGCTATTTAATAATTACTTGGTACTAGGAGGCTCACAGCTGGGCTATTAACCTGAGAGCTCGGTCTCTTCTTGGCACTTGATTGTCGGGATTTGTTTATTGAGAGAAAGCCAAGCAGAAAGGATTTGCAGCAGTGTCTTTGCTATGAAATATGGCAAATGAAACTCTTTAATTTTGCAACTTTATACAATACCCTTCTTTACTGGCGTGTTCTTTTGGCCAGTTGTCCTGTCCTTTTTTTTTGTTTGTTTCTTATTGTTGGGTTGTTAGGTTTTGGAGCAGCTCACAGGTAAAGACCAAAAACAAACAAACTTGGCTTGATACTCAGGCATGAATCCACATAAAAAGCAAATACAAACCTGATGTGTTCCTAATAATCCTGTGCTCTTGAAGAAGATAAACTACATCATTATTCACTATTTAACCCTAGTGTCTTAAAGTCTGATGGTTTTATGTTGCATGTTTTAGCAACATCACCTAGAAAAAGAAGATGGATTTTGCACTAGAATGAATAGGATTGAGGATAGCATTCTGTAGAACAGGCAAAATATAAAAATGATGGTGAGACTTGGAGAATGGATTCCTTGTGACTTCTAACTGAAGACGTGCGCATCCAACAAAGTGGAATGAAAGATGATAAAGAAAACCTATATAGCATTACAAATGAGCAAAAGATTCTGAGCTTTAAGATTTTGATGTATACACTACATAACAAGAACTTTTTCAAGATCAGTTGTGTATACTTTGGTCTTAACACTTTCTAGTGTTCTCTCCATTCTTCCTGACTTAACTGAATGTGAAGAAAATCAGCCTTAAACTAGAACTGTTGCAGTCCTTGTACTTGTTATTTTTGATTGTGTCATGCCAGCTGCTGGTTCTTTGGTAGACTGCGCAGGAAAGGAAGTGGCACTGGAGCAATGGAAGAGAAGCACAGTGATTCCATGGTTACTTTCCTGTTGCTCATTAAAAAAACCATGAAATTTCTTACTGACCATTATTACAATTACATTATTATGTCTAATCTGGACTTAAAAGGTAGACAAGTCTTGTTATGTCTCGTGAACAATTTGACTTACTCTTTTTTGAAATAGTTCAACTAAAGATTATTGAATCTGTAAGTTCATGCTTCTGCTACTTTTCTATTTTTCTTGTGGAGAGAATCCATACAAGATCTTTGGAAGAGGAACAACTTCTCTGATATCTTAATACTTATTCTTGCTTAGAGGCAAATAAAAATGGATGTACTTGTTTGTACAGTTAGAAAAAATTGGCACCACATTATATCTGGAGTAATCTAACTGCCATCTATTATGGTTCTTCCAGGAAAAACAAAATTGCCAAAAATACAAGAGTAAGTGTTGTTAATCATGACTGTAGTGTTATGCTACTTTTTGTTACGGGTGGTTCTCTCCAAAGAATAGATTTCATTCCCAGATACATACGTGTTATGCTACATTTATAATGTGTGTATGTATATAAACATGGCACAGATATAGATAGAATATAACATGAATAACAGGAGATCAAAAGAGTGTGCAGTTCTACCTAAAACAAGCTATATTCCAGGATATGCCTATGATAACCATAATTATGCTTTTGTTTCCCTGGTATGAGAAGACTTTTGTTGAATAATCAAACTGCTTTTTGTAATACTCCTTTTTTTTTTTCTTCCCCCAAGTGATCCTTCAGAGCAAAAATCCTGCTTAATCCATCAGTGGTGTATCTCCATTGGTTTGTCTTATAAACTGTGTACTTTTGTGATTATATCAAAATCATTAATAACCTGTGATGATGCTACATTTAGAAATATTTGATGAAGTTCTGTAGATAATTTTTTTCAAGTATGTAATGGGATAATTTTAGTTTGAAGCATTGGGACTGCTAGGTTTTGATTTGCTAGAGATGTACATGACAGGATTTAAAAATGAACTCCATTATAACCTGGGAAATGTCTGTCTTTAAAATAGTGGCTTACTACTTAACGATAAATGACTAGAATGCATGAAAGGTTGTTGGTTGTCTGGTGTTTTCTGGAGGAAGGGGAGTCTTTCTGAACAGTGTAACACACTTCTAACACTTTATAGTACACTTCTAAAGCTGAGAGTTATTTTCACGGCTGTAGATATGAACATCTATTGGTAATGCCTGTCTACACTTCGAGGTAGCTAGTAAGTGCAGTTTTTTAGAGGAGGTTAAGTGTATTGGTCTGTATGGTTTCAAATGCTAGGTAAAATATCACAAATACCATTAAATATTTAAAGTGTGTAGAAATAGCACTATCTGCCTTCAAGTTCAGCTTCTGTAGACCTTTTATTTTGTGGTGCCAGTAACACACACTGTGATGCTGAATCAATGCATCGGTGATATGCACGATCTGTCATTTGGCTTGGCTCTGGGCAAACCATTGTATTTACTATAAAAAGATGTCAGGTTTGATTACTCAGGTTGAAACGGGACTAATCCCATTGACCCGAATTCCTGAATTTCCTTTGTGCAACAGAGATCCAGCTTCATCTCTTGCATACAAGAAGGAACTCACATTTAGAATGCCTTAAAAATATCTAGGATGTGTAAAACAGGAAGATAATCTGTAAATATTATAAAAGCTTCTGTTGGAGATGTTATGTGCTCCGTATGAACTCTGTGGAGTACCAGAACTTGGAAGTAATGCTATATGGACTCCTTGGACATAATGACTGTTTAGTTCTAGGCAGTGCACAACACACAGGATTTTTGAGGTCATAAAGAATAGTGCCCTTCTCTCATAACCAATCTCTAAAGTCTGGCTGTGCTGTTTTGAAAGAGCTTTTCAAAGAAACCTTTTAAGAAAGAATGGTGCACAAAGGCAATGTATCCTTTGTAGCTCATTTCAGCTACAAGAAGATTAAAAGGGTTGCTGGCGTTTATAATATGCACCATGTCTTTAAGGACTGTATACATATGTATTTTTTCATATATATGCATGTATTTATTTGTAGTGTATATAGTAAATTAAATAAGGCCAGGAGTTAGCCAAATGTTCTTTGGATCAGCTTTGATGTGACCTTATTGGGAAGAATAGACAATGCTATTAGATGTTTAAGAAAGAATTCGGAAGGAATCAAGTTTTCAGTGATGGGAGAGCATCTTCAAACTAAAACGAAGGGAGACAAATAAGAGACAAATAACTGGACTGTAGAGTGTATGTAAAAAAATTCCAGGCTTCTGCTAGATTCCAAGTGAGGCTGGAGTAAGTCCTTATGTCTTAACTTAAAGAAGAGCTGGTGGTAAGAAAATAGAAGTATCTTTTAAGGTGAATGTTCCCATTTATGGACTTCTCTTAAGCACTTGATGGGACAATAGCAATAGCTGTATGGAGTCAGATCTCAGGAGCACTTAAGCGTGTAAGAACCACACAGACACAGGATATTCTTCTAGCCTAAGAACTTGCAGCTCAGGGACTTACTGGTGTCATTTTTGAAGTGCCAGAGACAGATCTTGGCATTTGAGATGAATTTCTGTATTCCCAGTTTCTCAATCACTGTGCACTAAGCTAGATGCATTACAGTGTTTTCCTTTTTTTATTCTTTTCCTTTTCTGAAATATTAATGATCCCCGCTCTAGGAAGGGTTTTGATTTACATGTGCAGTACCACTGAATCCATTCCCATTATCTTTAGTTTTCTGAAGTCTTTTTCCCAGTGTGAATGAGTTAACCCTTATAAAGGCTTTTGTAAGAGTATACATCTTGACTTTCAAGACAGGTCAGAACTGGAGCTGATTTGAGGAGAATAGTTAAGTAAACATCAAGATCAGATGGAAACTAAGAATCTGGAACTTGGATTTTAGCTCCTTGCCTTTGGCCTATCTTACAGTCAAGTGTTTACTTTTATCATATGATGTGAATTTTTTGTACTTACTGTGAAACTTTTCTGCAGGCTTTGTTGGCACTATGCCAGTAATATATTTGATTAGGTGAATTGTGATTTGTGTGGTAAAGAAAGAATGTTGTTGTTCACGTCTTATGAAGTATCGGATATCTTCTATGCTTGAACATAGACCTGGGTGAACTCACTTCTGAATGCAACCCTACAGCTTTGGAGGTGTAGGTCAACATCAGGCTAATCCTTGCTGTTGGAGTTCTTTTAAACAAGATTTAAGAAGGAAATTTTTTCTCCTTTTAGTCATAGTTCTGAAGCAAGTAGTGATTTCCATAGAAGAAATGACAGTTTGGCCAATGCCATTTTATATTATCTTGTAGAAGAAGCCATTGCATGTGCATATACATTTTTAGGGTTATTTTAAGTGCTCTGAAATGACTGTTCACTCTCATATCCTTCAAATTAAAATTGTTTGTTTACTGCTGTCCTTCTGCCACAGCTTTGCCGTGTACATTTGTTTTAAGTTTAAAAATTGACCTAAAATACCAACTATGTGCGATCTAGTGGTTACAATTAAATTCAGCTTTTGCAGAAAGTAAACGTGAGCTTGCAGAGATTCTTCTTTCTGGTAAATATCACATTTCTTTCTTAGGTAAATATCACATTTTTTTAAGTGATGAAATTCATCCTAGCCTTAAATTCTGGTTATTGTAGAGAAGTCCATATCGTGATATAAAAGGGAACAGTCATTGGAATCAGCATAAAGAAACCTTGTTTCTGGTACACGTATATTTACTTGCATGAGGTCTAGAGCACAAGGAGCTTCAAAGCTGTTGGAGGTGTAGACAGTCCATTAGCAGTACAGCCCGCTGGGCCTTCTAATTCTAAAAATTACACTTGCATGGTTATTAGCTTATTTTGAGATTCTGATTTCTAGTCAGAGTTTCCTAGTATGAGAAGAGCAAACTGAGATGCTTCCTTCACTGCATCATTACTTAGAAACCAGCACCATCTACTGTGGTGCACAGCAGTAAACTATAGAGCGAGTCTTTGTGGTTACGCCTTGTCTTTAAACTGTATCACATTAGTCTCTCTACAAACAAGATAAAAATAGGAAATGTTTCTTGTTTTGTTTTCCCAAGGTCTGACAGAACCTGAGCTTCCTCTTTGGTGCTGGCTGCAGCCATTTGCTTGCAGAGGTGTGTTTCCTTACATATAAGGTTACTGCAGACCACCAGAAGAGCAGGACATAAGCTTGAAGGGCTCACAGATGACTTGACCAGATGCTTCCTCTAAACCAGGGCTTGCTGAATTTCTTTTGTATTCAGTTAGTAGCTTACTGGGGTCCGTGAGTTTACTAATTTACCTGTTGCAGTTTTTTGCTGATAGACGTTCAGAAGGACTTTCTCTATAAGCGTTATGTGGTTTTGTTGGTTTTAAAATCCTGCTGCAGGGATGATATAAAATTGCTTATGTTCATTCATTTTTCTGTTGACTTGCATATACATTCACGTGAAATATTCTCTTTAATGGGTGATAGTAGTCTTGAACCTAAGTCTGTTAGTCATGTACAGGCACAATATAGAATGAACTGACAGATGATGTATGTCTTACCAAAATGCTGTAGTATCAGAAACAGTAGAAAATAGTAAGCATAACTGTAGGCCTTTAAGGTGGGTTTTTTTGCCTTTCTTCTTTCTTTCCCTTGGACTCCTGATGCTCTTTTAATTTAAGTGAAATTCTAAGAAAACAGAAGAGATTTCCTAATGACAGACTTAACTTTGTGGAAGATACCTGCTGGTTAAAGGCACCTATCAGCCATGCTTTCTTAGTAGTGGGTGTTTGACTCCTTCATCTAAATTTCTAAAAGCCTTTATTTCGGTGTTGCATTTACTATACAACGGTCTGCCAGCTTAAAGGTGCTTTGACATGTAAGCAGAAATTATTTTGTAGTCCAACAGCACTTCCTAAATTATCAATTGTGAGTACATTAGTGATAGAATTGTATGCAGTTCATCACAAACCAGCCTACCAGTATAATTATTTCAGGACTTTGGCAATCATGTTTGTACTTCTACCCAGCTACATGATTTTTCTTAACTATGGTCTGGTTTAAATTGTTCTACAAGCACTGATGAAAGAGACCAGTTAATCGTAACCATAGCTGCATTGACAGTCTTTTTTACAAAGACCTAGTACATAGGTAATTGCTAAAAAGAACAAACAACCTTCCTATCTGGTTTGAATAGTAAATGAGAATGGAAGTCTTGCCATGGAATGTGCCCTTGAATTTATTTTAAAGGAATACGATAAGCAGCAAAAATGTCTAAGAACTTGCTTTCTGTTTTGAGTGTTACTTATATCAAATGTTACTGGTGTGGTCTGACTGGCATAGACTTGACACTCCGTTAACTCTCTGGGTGAATGCTCCTATACAGTTCTGAGGCGCCTTTTGATTCAGTAGAAATCTCTTAAACTTAGCTTGAAAAGCTACTCATAATAAAACTGCCAGCATAAAAAGTTAGGCTAGGATCACGATACTGATTTTCATTCAATCCTTATTTACATAAGTATAAAGTCTTGGGTTCTTTTTCAAGGCTAGCTGATGTAAGAGAATCTGTTAAATAATAATGTTCTAATACTGAGGGCTGGCAGAAGGTTATTCTCTTCCAGCTGCACAGTCTAATTTTTTTACAGTCTATGCATATACTGCAAATACTTTGTGGCTGTACTTTGGTCTACAGATGTTTCAGCAATATATGACATTAACCATATCCCAAAATCAAAGTCAGTATATCATCTTCTATGACTTGTGCCAAGCTGTTTCTAACTTTTCTTCGTTGTTTCACGAACTTTGTTTTAAAATCTATATGCTCTTTCTCTGAAGTGTGGCTTATTTATTGCAGACCAGTGCTGGTTGGCTTTTTTGAAGTTCCGGGCAAACAATATGTCCATAGATGTTTGGTTCTTAAGAGTAGTGGGATATGAATAGAAACTCAAAAGCTTTTTGACCTGAAGTTGTTCTCAGTTTTGAACTGAGTTTATATTCTCAAGGCTTCATCTACCTATCTAAATATATATAAGTAAAAATATTATTAAGGCTTCTTCAGCTTTTCCTAAGTAAGTTGAATAGGGAATGGTAGTTGAAGCTTAAAGGATGGGAATTCTTCTGGCATTGAAAGAAGATTTTTTTCAAAGTTCTGGCCTCATTTCTTCCCTTCGTTGCTTTTTTTATTTAAATTATAATTCTGCAGGTCGCCCAGCAGAAGTAATTCTGATGTGTGGTTATTCATATTTTCACAGAAGTGCCTCAGTGGCAGATGAAGGTTTCAGGCGAGTAATTTATGATTTCTCTTTTACAGTCTGCAGTTGTGGAGTATACAGCTAACAAATCTTATCTCTCAATATAGTGGATTTGTTTCCACTGTGATCTGGAAACTTGGGACTAAACTAGTTTGGTAGAATTAATAAAATAATAACACTCAATCTACTTCTGATTCAATCTTACTAAAGCCAGTAAAACTTTAATGAAATGTGTCCTTTAATATCTTACTATACTATAAGTTTTTATGGAAATATGTATGAAATCCTGTATTATTTTGAGTGGAACTTGACTACTGGGCTCACTGCTTGCTGCAGCTGAAGGGAAGTGGTCTTCATGCTATTTTAATTTTCTGTTGTTGTAGCTTTGTTCATTTTTCTGCCTTGCCTGTTGCGGTGCTTCTCTTGTGCTGCTTTTACAGTCCATCCTTGCAGTTTCCTGTAAATTGGTCAGCAAGAGGAAGCTCTCTTGCTGCAGAGACAGCTCAACCCTTCAGCAAGACTAACGAATTTATACTGGCAAGGACAGCATAGTGCCATATGTATATTTTATTGCTCTTGCTTTGCATTAACTAAAGGTAAGTAAGATTGCTTTTGACTGGGAGCAAGAGCTGTTCCAGACGATGGCTGAGATGATTGGCTGGCTTCCTCAGGCAGTGGTCCTGCTGGAATGAAGTCAAAGCGTTGGTTCCTCATGCTTTAGTTCTTCTTTTTAAGGCTGAGTGAAATCTCAATGTTAAAGAAATGAAGTAGCTCCTTTGGAGTGAAATTCTTTCTAGGCTAGTTTGGTGCAAGGCAGCTGCTCACCACTGATTTTGCGGGGAAAAATGAAGATTAATAGTTTGAAAACCATATACCAAAGTTCCTTCCAAGACAGAATTTTGTGTTGTGAAGGATATATTTAATACTCCTTCACTTTCTTGACAGGCATGTTAATCAAATCCATAAAGATTTCATGTCTCTTCAGATTCTTTATTTGCAGTTTTTGAAATCCTTCTGAATAATGTTTTATCTAGAAAGTTAAGGTGAATTTTCATTCTTCCAAACCTGAGAAACATTTAAAATTTTAAGTTTTCTTTGTTCTTCAGTGGAACACCGGCTTGTGTGTGGGCATGTGTGAAATGGCTTCTGTTCCTAACTCTGTGACCATCTTGATAGTGTTGGAAATCACCAGAAAAATCAAAAGGGTGTCTTGGAACTTTAAATGAAAAATTCTGTATTTCTGAGAGCTTAAGTGAAGAAACGGAGAGGACAGCATCAGACAGGTTAGAGTGGAAAAGCAGTATTTCAGGAACATGTGTTGGATCAATGAGGCATAATTAAAATGAGACAATTCGGGCCAAAGAGCATGGTACTATAGTTGCGCAGTTTGAAGGGGAAAACCAAGACTTAGGTGCGTTGGACCAGACGAGGGCACGAGGG
>NW_010423960.1:25640-27287 GCF_000710305.1 Buceros rhinoceros silvestris | reverse complement strand
GAGGGAAAGACGAAATGTTTGGGGTTTGTTTTTTGTTTTTTGTTTTTTTTTTTTTTCCCCCAGAGTTACATGTACTCAAATGTTGTCATTTTGACAGTAGCTTTTTTACTGACGTAGATTAGAGATAAGGTTGCAAATATGGTAATGCAAGCTTAGAGTATGCTTAGATAGCCAAGAACTGAGGGAGGACAGATTGCTTTAAAGCATTGGGTGTTAATGCTTAAATTCTAAATCAGTAACTGGTGGTGTAGCAGATAAAGCAAGTGAATGTAATTCACAAACTGCCGAGATGTAATTCCCTTTACATCTTTTCCGTGGGAAACGTTTGTTAATTAAGACACTGAGACAACTGGGTATTGACTCTTATTAAAGAGCATTGTAATATCAGCAAGGATATGCTGATCCTTTCAGCTAGCAACAGTTGTGTGGTATGTATGGTTAGTTTCCCCTTCCCGTACTGCCTGCCTGTGGAAGGAGTGCAAAGGAGTGCCCTGTGGTGAAGACTGAGAATTGCTTTTCTAGCTGATACTGCTGTGGCTGGTATCTGGAATGTTGTTTTCTTCTCTGCCTGTTGGGTAGTTTACAAAAAGAAAAGACATTATATAGAAACTTTTCCTCTTCTTGTGGAGTACAGTTTCATGTCCATTTCCCCAAAACCACGTGAAGGAAGCTTTACTTGGCATAGTTACACATTTAGGTTTTGTCCATCATTCTGAAACTTGCTACTTGTTTTTGTCTTATTTGACCTTTCTAGCTCAGGGTGGTGGTTAATTCCAGACAAAGTCAGTGGAATTGAATCCTGTTAAGTTACTTGAATCCCTTTAAGAGCTCCAGATGAAAACAAGTGTAAATCAGGGGCATTTATTCATCATCAGTTGTTGATACTTGTTCTGTAGAGTTGCAGCCCTTGCGTTGTGAGCCTCTTGGATTAGAATTTTATTGTCTTTTGTGGTTTGTGTAGAATCAAACGTACAGGCAAGACTTGCTCTAAAGCACATACATGCTGCATAATCTTTCAGAATAGCTATTTTTGATTTCTTGGGTTGAAGAGGGAAGGAGAAGCTCCAGCTACGGGGGAGAAAACAGATGAAATACTTCTCATAGTTCTGTGGTGCAATGCAAGTACCTGAAGCACAGGCAGCATTTCTGAGCTGTGCCTCTGCGGGTGTGAGAGCCTGAGTACACTCAAGAAAAAAGAGCTACTTTTTTTTCCTCCTATGGGAAAGAGGCTGATTGAAAGGTGAGTAGGAAACAAGTGAGCCCTAGAAAATCCCCTCCTCTTTCTGGCTCACTGTCTGTTTGAGGTATGCAGGGTTTGATTTATAACCTCTCTGGGAAGTTGGGAAATCTGACAAAGACAGTGCTGCCCACTAACGCTGGGGGAAACAGGAAGTAACAAAGGAAACAAGTCATTGCCTAGGCGTCCCTTTTGGCCACAAAGCAGCTCGGATGCACAAGCAGCTGGGGCAGGGTTTCTTTTCCTTTTGTGTGTGGAGTGTACAGCAGCTATCACAGTCCTTTTCAACCTTATAATACAGAGCGGGGAGAAGTGCGGAGATGCTCCTGTCATGCCTGAGAGGGGTCCCAAGTTATTAATGGCTTTGTCATCACAAAGGAAACAATCATTCGGTGAAACTGTCAGCAGGC
>NW_010423960.1:0-25568 GCF_000710305.1 Buceros rhinoceros silvestris | reverse complement strand
GCAGGAAAACTATGTGTCGATCAGGCACGATTGCCAGGTTAGTGCATATTTGAGGCTTGTATTTCTGTAATCTTTTCTTTTTTAGGTAGAGAGCAGAATAAGTAGAATATGCTATCAGAGGTAAAATGCTTTTAACTCTTGCAGAAAATTCAAGGGTAAAGAATTGAAGGGGGAGGAGATGACTGTTGGTTGAAAATGTTTGCCAGGAAAGAAAATCAACTTGAAGTGAGTTAAACTGAGTAAACTTACAGCAGTGTATCTCAGTTGGGCTTAGTTCTCTGTTCCTTTTGTCCTGTAAGATTTATTTGGATTCACAGTGTTTGTACTGCACTATTAATCCTTCCGAGAGACTGTTGTGCAAGGAGCTGTTGGAAGTATTAAGAAACGGAATGTGTAACCAAAAGAGTGGGAGAGATATGGAAGAGTATTTCAGAAATACTAGAGAACAGTTAATAAATGGAAAAGAGACCCAAAAACTTTGCAGAAAGCAGTTTCAAGAAGAGATGGTAAATGTTTAGATGGTTGAACGGTAGAACTAGTTTTTGTTTAGAGTTGCTGAGAGTACATTGGGGAAAGCTTGTATTTTGCAGTTTTGCTGTATGTAATGCTGCCTCATTTTGAGTTAAGCCTTTTGCAGAGACAAACTTCAACCTCCCTCCGCTTTATATGAGGAATACATTTGTTTTCATAACTTACATGTCATATAACTTACATATTCAGAAGGAAACTGGCATCTTGCTTTGCAAGGTTTGACTTTAAACTTAGAATTTAAAGACTAGAGGTTATGAGATGTTACAGATTTTAAGAAGTTCTCAAGACACAGTTGGCATAGAGATGCTTGTTACAAATTCAGATTGGGTTTAATTTTTGTACTGCAGCATTAGAGGCTGGTTTTTATGTTTTCAGCATGACTAAATTGGGCTCCAGGACAGACCAGAAATATTATTGTAACAAGTGAAAACTTTTAATACAGCTTTTGGCAGCTATAGTCTCAGAGATGAGGGTAACATGGTTTTATGCCTATATACTGCAAGATGTGGGGATGATCACCTCTGCTCCATGTTCGGCAGAAGTTAAGCAAGAACTGAGGAGTCATGGATCTTCCAGGATCCTTAGCTGAAGCAGCTTGTACTTAATTGGGCTGAAAGCCAATAGCTATTAAGGCCGAAGGGGGTAAGTGTTCTTCTGTGATGTAAACCAGATATTTAATGTGACAATTTTTTTTACTCATGGAGGGACTTTCATGCCCTAGCCCCCAATCTAGCTATTTTATATATGCTGACTGAGGCGTCAGGTTAAAACTACTTCACAGATGCATACATTTGCATACTACACAATAACAGAAGTCTACTCTCCATTTAGAGTTTGAGCTTGGTAACAGTGTTGTTATGATTCAGGAGAAAACTCTGCATCTGTCTGGCATTAGGTTACATGATGAAGTGTGTAATTTCACTTTTTTTTTCATGCTGTTGTGATTTTCATGCTACTTTAAAATAAAAACCAACTCATTGTGATAGTGTTCAAGAAGAGTATACTCGGATCATAGACTTGGACTGACTTTATTGATACGTTAACAATACACTGCAAACTGGTTTGGTTTTCAGTCTGGCAGACCAGATTGTATACATGAAGTAATTACAGTACTAATTATATAAGCTCTGTATCACGCTCGAGTGTGCCACTGCACTGTTCTGTCTTTCCAAAAGCACTGCTGAATGATGAAGCAAATCCTGTAAACTGCTGTTCCACCATTTTTCCTTCTCATCTCCCTCACAGCCATAGAATTGTCATGGGGATCATCTGAGAAAAAGTGATGCAAGGCCTTTTGCTGTCTGCTGCCATCCTTCTCTGATTCAGAGGGTTCAGTTCAGTGCCGTTTCAGTGGGGGAGAAAGTTGATTCAATAGACACTTAAAATGGATTTTGGGACTTGATGGAAATCTTAGATTAAAAATATGTATTTAGTCCTTTGGTGCGCAGAAAGAAGAATAAAGCGTGTGGCTATTACTAGGATCTTGCACAAAAAAATGCATGACTGATGTAACCTTCTGTTTGACCAGAGAACCAGTGTCAGAAAGAGCACGGCTTGCCTCTGCACATGGTGGGCCCTTTGACTTCATTGTCAGCTCCATGGAAGAGACTCTTACTTATGCACTGGGGGTAAAAATGTGTAGTGGGGTCTTTGGCTTGTAGTGCAAGAGTGTAAATGCACAAGAACCAACTTGAAAATATCCTTCCTTTCTTAAAAATCACAGAGCTAAAAGGCTCTACAGTGACTTCAGTGCTTGCTATTGTGTATACCTGCTAATGCAACATCGATTTCTTCATGAAATGTATTAAAAATAAGAGGTGTATTGAGAGTGGAAGGAACCATTTTAGTGAGCTAAAGGCAACCAAACTGTACATGTAAGACCAAAAAAAATCTTTAGGAGATCCATTTTTCCTTCCTCTCACCCTCAAAAGATTCTGTGGTTACATTGTTTTGACAGCTTTCTCCTAGCAGCTTGGTACAAAGGAGCAACTCGTGTCCTTCCAGAGTTGTTCTGTGCTGTCAAGAAAAGAAGAAAAATCTGCTTGGGACTAGACTCAAGTACTTAAATAGATTTTAGAAGCCTAACTCAAACATTTCAGTTCAGAATACCAAAGTCCTCCCTATGTGTCTGCAAATGAATGTGCTTGAGGAGCCTATAGATGCGATGGGGAGTGCAAGCCACAAAGAGATCCAGAAAATAGGCATAGCACCCTCTAAATCTGTTGAAAAGTCCAGTAGTTTAGGTGGGTTCTGGAGCTAATGTAACACACACTTGGTTGCGTGGAGTTTAGCTAAATCTCCTTTTATTCATGTAATTGGGATGGGGAAGTTCTGAGGTTTGGTCTCTATTCTTAGGACTGTTTTATAGGGAGTAGTCAAAAGTAAGAAATGATCATAAATAGAGGAAGCAGAACCTGATACTCTTGCTGTCATTTCCCCTCAGTTAAGTCCTGTAGTAAGCATACTGTAGAACTGCATTTTTTTCCCCCATGCTTGCTCCTTTGCTTACATGATTTTTTTTTTTTTCTGTCTGCCTGATATTCTGGCTCTTCAGGTGGAGGAGAAAATGTCCCATCCAGGTATGCTTTAGTGCGTAGTCTAACTAGTTTTCTCTTGTACAGAAGGCCAACATGACCTAGTCAAATATTTACGTGTTCTATATTTACCCAGGGTGGGATATCCTTGTTCCCAGTGTTTGTCATTGGCTTCCCAGAACTCTCAGCTTACTGGTAGTTTGGCTAACCTGTCAGAGACATTTAACTCTCTTCTGGTATGTTTTCAAGCTAAATACATAACACCAAAAGAGTTTCACACCAAAGGCTAGGCTATGTGCTTAATTGCTTTCTTGTTCTGTTCTTTGTAGTAAAAGCACACAGGATTTGAAGACCTGTGCTGAACCTGGCACTGTTGGATAGCATTGAGACAAATGTTAGAGTTAGGTCAAGAAAACTGACATCAGTATAGTTCTCTGAATAAAAAGGTTCCATTTGTACTTAATCTTTTTTTTTCTGAATATAACTAGAAACAGATTGATATAACTTAAATTAATTTCTAATGTTCAAGTGTTCATGTGCTTGCTTTTAAAAGAAAAGAAATAGCTTAGGACTTACCTTTGTGTTCCTCGTTTCAAGGAAATCACTCTTAGCAGTACTGCAGTGTGGTTTGGTGTCAGCAGCCAGATGGTTAACATTCTCTATTCCCCTCACTTTGACTTTTCTGCAAGATGTGGAGAAATAATTTGAAGGATTTTTTGGGAGGGGTGTGGGTGTGTTGTTACTATTTTTTTTTTTTTTTTTTTTTTAGTTCTTACGGGCTTAAAATCTCTGCACGTAGCCCCTTCTTGGACCTAACACATTGCTGTTGCTAGAAATTTCATTGTGGGGGAGGAGGAAGGAACAACTCAGCTTGGGAAGATCTCAATCGTATAAGAACAGGGAGGAAATAGCAGAAGGAAGGATATAGCTGAATACAACAAAACTTCCTTTTGTTGAGCAGGAAAGTCCTGGAGGAAAATTGGGAAACCATGGTCCCTTGCAGTGTCTGCTGTGGGAACCTTTCTAGGGCCTTGGATCTTATCTTCTCCGCTTGTGCCTGTTTTATAACACTGGGAACTAAAACCTAATTTGTGTGACAAAGTTTTCTAGGCTGCCTAGAGAATGTAATTGAGTTTAAACTCTCCTGGTAGAAATTGCTAGTAATTGTCACCCTTCCCTCTGTGTGCTTCATCAGCAAAGGACAAGCAGTTAGATCAAAATCCTAAACTGATCCATCAAAGGATGATTGACTTGAGTTTCTGTTTTTCCTGACATGTATATAACAGATATGTACTCTGTTGCAAATAATCCCTTCACAAAATTGTATCACTTGCTTATTCTTTTCAGTGTGGGAACTTCAAGTTTCCGTCTTAGGCTGGCAAGACAAGTGCTCAGGTAGGTGTGGTGTGCTGTAGGCTCTTGGATTCCTGTACTGAGCTACACTATTGACTTCCATTACTGTCCCTTTTGGAGAAAGGAGAAGCAAACAGGATCCATTAGATTTCAGTCCTCCACTAAAAGCTTTTCAGGTCTAACCCCATCATTCCTTTATCAGAAACTAATTAACTGGAACTTCACCAGCAAAGGTCTCTAGCCCTACCCCTGAGGATAACAGACCCATTCATGTCCAAGTCAAACTTCCCATTCAGTTCCTGCATTTCTTTTCTGTGTTACACAGTAGGACTTTTAGCCTAGTTCTGTTACCAGCTGAAGAAAGAATGGTCTCATAGTGATACATCAGACAGAAAAAACTATTACTTAAACTAATTTTATGGTAACCTGTTAAGATGACAGCAGAAAAAATGGTAACTGGAAAGATGCTTGTAGTGGAGCATGGCATTGGTAATTCATACATAAACTAAATGGAAACCTGCAGCAATCTGAGATTGACTTCATTTGGGCACAATGCTGTCACATGACACCCAGTATGAGATTGTATACATTCCCTCATTATACAGAAAATTGCATTTGTATATACATGTGTGGTGTAGAACTTTGGAGAAGAAACTGCTTTTCTTTCTAGTCACCGGCCTGATTAAGTCTCGCAGACTGGGACACTTTTAAAATATAAGTATTTAAATAACAATTACTAAGCATTCTTCCATTGTTCTCACAACTGTCAATCACTTTTGAGAGCTGTATAAAAATAAATTGGGACTTTTTGCACCATGTTCTTTTTATGCATTACAAACTTCCTGGAATCTCTGAACACACAGTCTGTGCTACATACTTGTCTATTGAACCACGTTAGTTGTTTGGAAGACTTGCTGAAGGAAGCAAGCTTTGTTTCTCAGTATTCGTTTCTTAAAATAAAATCTAAGTTTTAAACTGTTTTTATTTATTCTAAATTGCAGAACGATGGCCTCGCAGGAGCAGGTCTGGCCGGTCCCAATGAAGGCAATTGGAGCACAAAACCTTTTGACAATGCCTGGAGGAGTGACCAAATCAGGGTATCTTCATAAAAAAGGAGGCACCCAGCTGCAGATCTTGAAGTGTAAGTTGAATGAGGTATTAACTAAATTAAATGTTTTAAATACTTGCCTTTGGAGCTATGAACACATTTCATGTTTGCAGAGTATTTAAGGAAGCTGTTCTTCCACTTCATCTGTACTGGATTACAATTTTACTGGAATATATGTCTGAAAGACCCATATTGAAAGAATTTCCTTTAATTGTTTTGGATCTGGAAATCTTAGAATGATAAATGTTGTGTTTGATTTTCTTTTACTTAGTTAAATCTCTTTTCATGTCCTTCATTAGTAACATTTTAAAGAGAGAAACAGATTCCCAGGATATGTATCAATTTCAAATATTGTTTCCTAAAATAAATTAGTACTTAGCTTTTTTTTTCCAGTTGGTTATTATGTATTGGAAAAATATCCCCATCTCCTGATGCTGTTGTGAAATGGAAATTTTCTCACTGCCAACATTAAGCTGTGCTTAAAAACTGTACTTCTGGAATCAGAATCTATTTGCATGGATAAAACTTAAGATTTTGGGTTTATCTATATGCTGTTAATTTGCTGTCGCTGTTTATAACTGAAGTATACTTATAGTGAAGTACAAAGATTACTGCCTTTGAAAAAGGAAGGAGTGTTGGCCCTTAAAAAAGAAAAAATATATTTTTATTGGCAGATTTTTGTACTTGGGGTGAAAGAAGACATGGTTTTGGGAGTCATAAATACCTATTTGCAACCTATGGCTGCCTTCTTCCTGTTTTGTTTTAGGTGGCCTTTTCACATTAGCTTTTTCCTCTAGTAAAGGAGCACATGTGGAGGTCAGACCTAAGTCTCTTAGGCTTCTTTTGAAGTTGTCAGAGCACCTGCCTCTCAAATGAGGGAAGCAAATCCTACCCTTAGTCCTGAAACTCTGTGAATGGACAGATCACCAGCAAGCTGTCACTTTACTCCTTTGTGCTCTTTCATAATGATTAATAAGATTACAATAATTCTACACAAGTTAAGATGTTCTATTTAGTGTAGCGCCTTTGGATTTGTATTCTGCTTACTTTTTTTATTTATCTTTTCAGGGCCATTGAGATTTGTGATTATCCATGAGGGATGCATTTACTATTTTAAGAGCAGCACATCTGCATCTCCACAGGGTGCATTTTCTTTGAATGGTTACAACAGGTGAGTGCCAAAGACCTTACTTATCACCCAGTCTCCTTTCACTTAATACAGGGCGCTATGGTTTTCATTCCTAATGAAGTTAAGTGCAACATCTATCGTATGGGTTAAACCCTGATCTCAGGTTCCAAGAGATGTGTTCCTTTCAAATTCTGTATATGATTTTTCCTGTGTTTTCGAAGTGTATAGGCTTCATCTTCTGTGATTTAACTAGTAAATCTGTGAAAATTGCAGTGGGCTTACTCTTGTTTACTGACTTAGTGCAGACTCTGCATGTACAAATAGATGTGGATTCTCTCAGACAAATGATCTTTTTTCTGTAGTGAGTTCAATGATCGTCACAAAAATAGAAGGGAATCAGAAAAGAATATTTATGGAGTTACTGATTCAGTAACAGTATTTAGTGTCAAAAATGAATCCTCTATGGGAGGGATAAATAGGAGAATGCACGTGCAAAATGTCTGATTTATTTTGCTGTGTTATAAATCTTAATATTTGCTTTTTAATTTGAAGACAAAAATACATGGCATTCGAGTAAAGCATACATAAAGGCCTCCTAATAGAAGTCTAACTTAACCGTAGAAAATTGCTATTGTAATCAATTCTAAGAAAGTACTAATGAGAGAAAGAATATAGATAAATATTATATTAATGATCCTAACTACTGCAATTTTACTGTAGTTGTTAACATTTGTGTTCTTGTACTGCATAATGTTCTCAGATTTTTGGAATAAGGAGAGGTCTATTACTAGAATGTGAGAGCTTTAACTGATCACAACAATGGCATATTTAACAGGAATCCAGTTGTAAACACTGTAGTAATTAAAAATTGAAGATTAATTAGTATAAGAAACCTATACTGAAACCTGGTCATGACACTAGCTTCTATAATCACATTAATGTGAAAAATACCATGGAATTTGTAAATACTAGGGACTGTGTCATTGCTTTTTTTATAAATCTGCATTCTGTCAGCCTTGTTAGAGACCTTGGTTGGAATTGGGACAGTTCTTGGTTAGTATTATGTACAGACACAGGCATTAATGAAAAAGAATTTGAAATGAAAGCACTTGTTAGACTGGGTAGCTGCATAAGGCTGTGTGAAAACAAGCAACTCTGAGGCTTCCCTGGACTTCTGCTTTGCATTTTTCATTCATTAGCATTTGTACATTAAAGAGTGGACAGAAAATGAAAAAGTGCTGAAGTCATTAGTGACTCCAAATGCCTGTTGCTAATGGCCCTCCCAGCTGTACCAAGGGTATTTCCCGCACTAACTTCCTTATTAGCCTTCCATTAGTGAAATAACTTACCGTTCCTTTTGTGGCTTTGTTTTGGACTGGGCAGATGCCGAAAACTACAACCTCAATCTCAGGACTTGGACTGGGATTCTAAAAAAGACACAATCTCTAATTATGGGATAATTTTGCAGTTGACATTGTTCCTAATGGCAGCTTCAGGGTGTTGATTAGATTTTTTTTTTTTTCAAAACAATATTGTCTTGATGAGGTACCTAACTAAAGGTTAAATGTCTCTGAGAATCTTTTTTCTAAATTTACAAGCTACCTTCCCTACATCTTAAGGACTTACGGAAATACTGTATCATATGAGGAAATTGGTGGGTTAAAGTTTAGGAAGAAGAAAGCAAGCCCCAGTAATGACTGTGAAAACTTTAGATTTCTCTGTGGCTAATGCTGAATAAATAGTAGAAATGTTACTTTTAGATTACTCACACTCTTAAGATTTTAGTCTCCTTATTTGTTTCAGAGCCTTATAGCGAGCATTTACAACCAAATTTTTGAGTAAGGGGTTTCCTCATTTGAGACTCCTCAGGGGAAAAATTAGAAAGAAACAAACATATCTAATGCAGTTTGTGAAGGAGGTTGAGTTATACTTGTTTTAAAATAACTTTAAAAGTGCAAGAAAGTGTTTGTAAGGAAAAAGTGGAAATATTAAGTTAACTTTTAGTATTAGTTCTCCTTTATTTTCACGTGTTCTGATTTTTCCTCTGTGCAACTTTGAGGATCACATGCACCCTAAATATATCTTACAGTGGTGTGAAGCTTGTTAACTAATACAAGTAATTAAAACTATTGAACAGGTGAAAACATCCACTTATAGAATTATAGAATGTTTTGAGTTGGAAGGGACCTTCAAAGGTCATCTAGTCCAACCCTGCAGGGAGCAGGGACATCTTCAGCTAAATCAGATTGATCAAAGCTCCGTCCAACCTGACCTGGAATGTTTCCAGGGATGGGGCATCTACCACCTTTCTGGGCAACCTGTGCCAGTGTTTCACCACCCTCACAGTAAAGAATTTCTTCCTTTTATCTAGTCTGAATCTCCCCTCTTTTAGTTTAAAACCATCATCCCTTGTCCTGTTGCAACAGGCCCTGATAAAGTCTGTCCCCACCATTCTTATAGGCCCCCTTTCAGTACTGAAAGGCACAATAAGGTCTCCCTAGAGCCTTTTCTTCTCCAGGCTGAACAATCCCAACTCTCTCAGCCCATCCTCACAGCAGAGGTGTTCCATCCCTCTGATCTTTTTTGTAGCCTTCTCTGGATTTGGCTGGTGGTTTAACTAGTGCTCTTTTCTGTCCGCAGCCTTGCATTGTCCTTTCTACCACTCTAATGGAGAAGTACCACAAATGTACATATAATGGGTTTTCTGGCGTTTCCTGGTCTGGGGGGTTATTTTTCATCAGGCAAAACTGTCCGGGAAAACTGCTTTCTATCGGAGCTTTATGACTTGTGCAGCAGGATTAACTTTATAGATTAAGATTTTTATGTATTGGTTATTCTGTTTCTCAGGGTTATGCGGGCAGCTGAGGAGACGACCTCAAGCAATGTGTTTCCTTTCAAGTTAGTTCACATTAGCAAGAAGCACAGGACATGGTTTTTCTCAGCTTCTTCTGAAGATGAAAGAAAGGTAACTTTCTTCTTTTGCAATATAATTTTCCTTGAGGCAGAAAGCCAACCGTAGAATTCCCTAAAATATAAATGAACTAGACGTGCAGATGTCACTGGTACCTGTATACCTAGTTCTTCGGGCTCGTCTCAAAATCATGCCTGAAGTTTTAACTATTAAGTTAATGTTAGCTCAAGTTGTAGTTTAGGGAATGGCTGTGACACACTAGATGGTAATGCTTTTCTCCATATTCCTCAGGGTGTTTTCTTTTTAGCCAAGGAACAAATACTTGTATGTTAAACCTTTGATAAAGTCACTGAACAGTTTTCCTATATATCTCACCCATAAACATATCATGAACAAATACCTGGGTTTAGAAATAACAGCTTGAAATTCACCAAAAAATGAAAGTTTAATATTTTAATACATTTTTATAGCATTTTCAATAGTCAAAACATTTGACTGAGTGCTCTCAATATGAAGCCCTGCATAAAAACTATTTCAGTGTAGGTTCCTTGCACAGTTCCTCTGCTTCTACAGAGGACAGATCCTGTGCATCTTTGTTTAATGATTTAAAGATGGATGTGTTGAATGTTGTATATTTATGGTTATTTAGAATTGGATGCTGTCATTGAGGAGGGAAATTGACCACTACCATGAGAAGAAAGAAACAATAACAGAACTCAGGTATAAACCCTTGATCTATCTTTGCTTTTTTTATCCCTGTTGCACTAGCTCTTGACAGTGGTGTTTTAGACACTTTGTACCCACAAGTAAGTTGCTCTTAAATAAAACCAGGTGCAGTAAGGCCCAAGACTGAAAGGAAGAATACAGAGTTTAAAGAATACCATGACAAAACTAAATCTTTTTACTAAGAGAACTTTAAATGTTGGATTTGTGTAAAAGAGAGAAACTTTAAAAAGAGAGCAGCAATCTATCTGGCTGTTAATTGGGAAATAGGAATAGAGTGCTTCTGCCTTTCTAGCATTCCTTTTCAGTGCTGCAGCCCTGCTAACAGACATGTTTACTGTCCGAGACTCACAGCAGAGTGATGCAGAAGGTACTCTCTCTTTTCTTTTGCAGTGACTCTGGTTCTGATGCAGACAGTTTCTATGGCTCAGTAGAACGTCCCATTGATATCAAGTATTCTCATCATTCAGCAGATAATGAAGGTGACAAATTTAGACACTGATAAACAAGATTTATTTGCTTATTTATTTCTTCTGGCTTCTCCAGGAATTATTCCCATAGCTCAAGCAAACTAATCCAATTTGCAAATATAAATTCCTTTTCTAATGAGGTATAGTTGTAATTTTAAATCGGAAGCAGATATTCTGTGTGATAAACCATTAGTAAATATAAATGATAACGAAAGAAATACAGATTTTTCAAGGAGGTGTTTGACACCCTATAACACTATTTAAAATTTTTATTAAGACTGCGTGTTGGAGAGTTTATAGATCTAGAAAAATAAAAGCTTTGCGTATGTCCATAGGTCATAGTGTACAAATACAGAGTGGTCTTCATTATGATAATTGAATATTATTGTCAGTAATTTAATGTAATTATAAAAATAGGGTATTACTCACTTAAAAGTGTGTTCTAAAAAAATGCAGAGACAATACAGTAAAACATTATGGGGCTCATTCACTTGCTCTGCAAAATAAGCAGTCGCCCACATGGGGATGTTGTTGCATCTGTGGTGTAGTCTGTTTAGTGTGAAACTGACTACAACTATAACTGACTACTATGAAACTGGAATTGATCATCCCTCTGGTTCAGGGAGATCTTATGTTAAACACTGGATGGGCCAGTGTGAAATGCACAGGATACCATTCTTCCATGACTTCCTAACTGAGCAATCTTTTAAAGTAAGGCTCTGAAAATCTCATTCTTCGTGTAGACTTTTTTTATTCGAAGTTTGATACCTGTTTGTTGCTGTAGTGGTTTTTCAGTAAGCAGTGCAGGCTGAGTCTGTTTATTTTTTAATTAGGAGAGAGGACATTACAAAAGCCTGTCAAACAGGCACTCATAGCGTATTTCAGCAACTGATTTCCTAGTCAAGAAATGTTAGTAAAATCCAACAGGAGAAGCCTTGCCTCATGATTCAGTGAAGTTCCTTTAGTAGGCCTTTTCCCATCTGCCCTATCAGGTTTCTAAGGGCATGGTTGATTGGAGCAAGTACTCATTTCCTAAAAGGAAATTCTGGATGTTTTTCCTGACTAGGACAAGAAGGCAGGAGTGAGTTTTTAGGAAATCCGGTTCAGTTGCTGCAAAGCAGAGGAAAACACTCATCAGTGTTTCACACAGGACTGTATTTCAGTGTGTTTACTTGTGTGTTTACTGCAGGGACGGGTTGTGTGCAACATGAATTATGTTAAGAGGCCTAGCAGGAGTTTAAATTGGGAAAATTAGAAGAGTTAACTGATCTTTATCAGTTAGGATGCTCCTTACCTTTTTTTTGTGCATTTCTCTGGGGAAATACATTGTCCTTGAGGCTCTTATTGTAGTCATTGATGAGAAATTACTGCCTAGCAGTAGCATGGTTTTCAATTATTCAGATTTATAAAGGCATCATTGAAACCATTTAAGCCATTTGTTGTGGTGTGTGTGTAGGTGGGTTTTTTTGTTGTTGCCAGAGCAAGGCAAAAGAATTCATTTTGTAGATCACTAGGCTTCCGCAGGCTTCACTAGGCATAAGCTTCCGTATTACAAAATCTTAAATGTTTCTGTTAGGTTTTGGGGATTTTTTTTTTTTTTCCAACTGGTTTTGCCAGTGCATCCGTGTAGTTCTGCCTCTGCAACTGATTTGGATTTTTCTTGGGAAGGCTGTAACACTAGAAACTGTCACCAGAAAGTAAATTTTAACTTGAAAGATGAAAAACATTTAATGTGCAGTATAGTTCATCTGCCACTGTTGTAAGTGATGGCTTTCTTAATTGACATCAAAATTTAAGGAAACTCCTATTCTAGGAGAGAGGTGGACCAAAAATTTTGTTCACCTCTTAAAAATCTGAAAAAAATTTTGTTTATTAAAAAGCAAAAGGAGTTCTTATTGAGTCTGACACATTGATTTTTATCTGTAGATTATGACCAGGAGGAAGAAGATGAGTCTTACTTGCAGCCAGATACTTCTGACATAGTGAAAGATGGTATGTGATTTCTTCCATTTCCTTCAGAAAAGCTCCCCAATGAAGCAATAGTCACGTAGAATGCCAGATGATGATTATTTGGCTTGGTCATATCTAAAGCAGGTGGTAAAATAACTGAAGTAATGCACAGGTATCTAATCTTGAGAGGTATTTAGAGTCAAAAGTTCCTAGTAACAGCAGTAACAATGTAAAAAAAGTGTTACATGCCTTTAAGGGCACGTTTTCTTGCAGACCCCCAGAACCTGAAAGGACCTGTCTTTGGTCTGGAGCAGCGGTAACGCTTTTAATGTAGTCTCTTTTCCCTTTGCTAAAAATAAAGAAAACATCTTTAAGTCATCATAAGCCATACTCAAATAAAAATTGCAGGAGTTTGCTACATGTAACATTCAGACTTGTGCTGAAAGTTCAATGCTTATCCAGCATTTTGGGCACTATCACACCAAATGGCAATGAAATACCTTAAATCGCACAGAAAAACAAATTTGAAAAGTTTTGTTTCTTGACATACTGTATTTCCTCTCAGTGTGTCATGTTTTTTGGCTGTTTTCTTTCTGTAGATATGGTGCTACCTCCAGCCTACCCACCACCACCAGTTCCTCATGTCAGAAAATCTACCTACTCAGAATCGAGGGCAAATTCTTTTGCTGGCAAACCTACTGTGCCAGTACCACCACCTCCTCCTAAAAGAAGCTTACCTGATATCAAACTAGAGGACGTCTTAAACGTGAGAGAACCTCACTTACAGTGCCGAGCTGAACCTAACGTAAAGATTCAGTCCTCAAATCGGAGACTAAGTGAACAGCTGCCCCCTGTGCCCCCTCTACCACTTTTCAAAAAGCCATTGTGTGTCAAAGAATCTTGCTTGTTGGCTCCAGAGCCTCTGCCTCTAGCTCAAGTTCTTGCTACTCCAGAAGGATGTGAGAAGCTAAAATCCTTAAACCTTTCACCGAGAACTCCTCCACCCCTACCAGGCAATAAACCCAAGCTGTCACAGTTGACTGAAAAAACAGTAGAGCCCAAAGTGCCAAGAGAACCTAGTAAACCTGGACTGTTTGTGCCACCAGTGCTCCCAAAGCCACCTATGCCAAGCCACCAGCCACCTGGCATCAAGCCTAGACTGGAGAAGTCTTCGTGTCCCCAGTTACAGTAAGTATGAAAATATAATGCACTATTAAATTTTCCCATTGTGTGTTAGTTAACTAGTTGACAGACATATTTCTCAGATTCACATCAACATCCATTTCTTTTTCCTATACCATCACTTTTTCTGATGTTGTGCTTTTTTGCCTCTGTATTTGTTATCTGAAAATTGTGCAATGACTTTATGTTCTGAAATAGTTCAGAAATAAATAGTAGATGAAGCAAACTTTAAAAAAAAATTACATCGGAATTTTGTAGCTCATTTGTTTTCAGGTGTGTCTTAAAGTCTTAATAGCCTTTGATCGCAGTGAATAAGAAGTCTTTATGTCAGAACCTCAGTGAACTGCAAAAACAATTCATTTAGGCTTCTGTGGAGGCAGGAAATGTGTTTCATTTTATATTAAGATCAGCTTTAAGAGATGTAGAACAAGTTACAGTGGCGAGTCAGATGAAACTATTTTTGTCCATGGAGATGTTTAGCAGCTCTGAAGAACACGTAATATAATCTTTAAAGACATACAGGAAAGACACTAATACACTGCAGTGAGTCCGGTGGAAGGCCACCAAGTTGTTTGGGCTGTAGCACTGGATTCATTCAGCCTTTAGGAAGGCTAGTAGCAGTGTAGTGTCTACAACTACTTCATGGGTGGGTATGGAGAAGACAGAGCAAGACCTGAGAGGTCGGCAGTGATAGAATAAGAGGCAACAGGAAGAAGTCACAACCTTACAGCTAGATATTAGAAAAAGCTTTTCACCATGCAGATGGTGGAACGCCAGAACATATGGTGTGCAGAGATACTGAGGAATCTTCATCCCTGGAGATAATCGGAACTTGACAGGACACAGCTTCCTGAGCTATCTGATCTTGCTGGTCCTGCTTTGTGCAGGAACTTGGACTAAATGGTCCCTTCCAATCTAAATTAATCGTTGATTTGGGGGCTAAATGGAAAATTGTTCTTCAGTTCTAGTTTTATTGTCCCTTCAGTGTTTTGTGTATGTGTGTTCTTTTCTTGAGAAGATGTCCTTCAGTTTTTGTTCTGTTTCTGCTAGGAGATCGCCACCAGATGGACAGAGTTTTAGAAGCTTCTCCTTTGAAAAACCAGCGCTACCCTCCAAGCCAAACCAACCTGATGATGATTCTGATGATGACTATGAAAAAGTAAGATTAAGCAGATGAACCATTCTCAAAGAGTGGTTTTTTTTTTTTGCTTGCTTTTGTGTACTTTTGGGCTTCAAGGAATTTTTTTGAGCTTTAAGGTATGCCTTGATAGATTCTGGATTTTAATATTGGATATAAAGGAGGAAGAAACAAAAATTAAATCAACATTCATTTCGGATACTGATGGCTGTAGTTCATTTGCATACAAGTTGCAAACATTCTGAGTTGTCAATGGCTTATGTAGTGATTTCTCTTCATATTTTTAACAGGTTGGGCTGCCTGCTTCAATATTTCTTAATACCTCTGAATCCTTCGAAGTTGAAAGGTAGAATATTACTTTAAAATAGTTGCTTAAAAGTCCTACAAAAACTTGCACTGAACTGTAATCCGAAGATCATTTTGATAAGTACAATCTGTATTTACAAGCACAATAAGTATTTAAATTCCTTTAATATGGCAATCACTTTTTAGGGGTGTTAGTTCAGTGCTCATGTATCAATTGAAAATACAAACTACTTGCAAAGAGATTTTTGCTCCATCTGGAGAAGTTTGTTCTGCCAGGAGGCTAGATGGGACAGAAAACCAGACCTGTCCTGCATTGCTGGTTCAGGTGCTAGAGCAGTAAAATTCTTTCAGCTATGATGTACTATAAATTAAAACAAACCTCTGTTTTGGATGTAATGACAGAGAATCCAGGTGGTTTATTTACCTCAGTTGGAAAATGCTAATATGTGTAATTGCTGTATTATTTTTAGGATCTTTAAAGCTAGTAGCCCACAGGGACAACCACAGAATGGACTGTACTGTATTAGGAACTCATCTACTAAACCTGGAAAGGTAACTTGCAATTGCTGAATCTACACCCCAAACCCCTTTTTGATTTAGAGATACTGTATCTTATATATGATAAAGTACTTAACAGTTTAGATGTGCTTTTTCCTTAGAGCAGGAAAATCTGAGAGTATCACCATCATAACTTCAGTGATTTATACTTTGGGGCGGGGGGGGAGGACTGGATTGCAACTAATTCCTTAATACATTGTCTTGGAAGAGCTTATTAACATAGACTGAGTATGTTGCATTTTTCTTCTTCAAGGTATTGGTTGTATGGGATGAATCTGCTGAAAAACTGAGAAACTACAGAATCTTTGAAAAGGTTAGTAGCTGCGTTGTGTGTGCCTGTGTATATATGTGCATGTGTACAGTCTATACTGGAACTAAAAAGTGTAAGTCTAAACTTTGTCTAAAAGTAACAGTAAGCTGATTTACAAATACCTGGTCTAGAAGGACAGTTTGAGTACTTGGATCTGGGCTTTCTTAGTTGCTGTATTGTGCAAAAGGCAAACTAGCTCTAAATGTCTGCATTAAAATTTCAGCTCCAGTCAAATCCTTAAGGAAGGAATATTAATTTCCTGAGTTTAATTTGGACTTACTTGTACAAGTGACCAGTTTGCAAAGCAGTATCTTGTTTGAAAGAACTTCTTAGTTCTGGTGATGATGTTTTGGGGTTTTTTAACATGAAGTTGGAAAAATTACTGTCAATGATTACATATGTTTTTGTTCTACAACAGGATTGCAAGTTTTACCTGGATTCAGACATCATGTTTTTGAACATGGGAAGTCTGGTCGAATACTATAGCACTCATGTCTTACCTAGCCATGACAGCCTGATTCTTCAGTGTCCTTATGGTTACTCTAAGCCAAGGTGACATGACTGGCATTACACGCTAACGCTTAGGACAAATGGGTTCCTTATTGTCCTTGAATTAAATGTGGGCTCCTGCCACCGTTGGACACCTCATAGTTTGCACACAGAAACTAGCATCTGTTTTAACTCTTCTCTCATGAATTGTATGTAAACTTCATTGAATGAACTCTTGGTAAAACCTTACAATCTGGATTGGTGGATTTTAAGGACTTTTCTTTTTAAAAGATCTGAACTGATTATGCTGCAAAAGCTGTCCATGATACCTACACCTTCTATAAAACTGCTGCTATTACTAATCTTCTTGGAATGCGGAAGATGGACACGAACAAAGAAGAGGGCTGAATACAAGCAATACAGAAAAGGGAAACTTCTGAAAATATGTATTCAGAAATAATTCACTTGTGACAGGGAATACTAATACTCTGACAGGAAGGTGTTACTCCTTAAGTCAGCACTGGTGCTTAACAGAGATTTTGTATCACTTGTATAGTTGACGTGTAAATAATGAAGATTTCTGTGCAAATAATCTGCTTTACTATAGATGAAGATGATCAGGAAATGTGGCTTTTTTTAACCATCTCATACATAAATGTAACTGATTACATTACGTAACAGTAATCAGTATCAGGGTACTATCTAACTGACACGGTTATGGCTTCTGACATACTACTTAATGACATGCACTTCAGATAGGTGTGCAATACTGATTTGGCTTTCATGGGAGCCGGATGAACTGGAATGATAACTGCCACTAGTATTTCTAATGGGCTTGAGAAAAGAAAAAGGACTATATAAGATTAAGGGGGAGGGGAAGTAATCTTTTAAATATCTCAAATTATGACTAGCAGTTTTCTTTCACATTGCTGTCATCAAAGGTTCTTTAATAATGAAAAACCCCCCAAAAACCTTGAAACCATGAGTGTGATGCTACTATCACTCTGTGAATCTTCTTCGTCAGTCTCTAAGCATCAGGTTGTCAGCCCATTGCATTCTGTTCTGTTCTGGGGTAAAACATACTGCCCTAGTCTACTTCTTGTAGATCACCAATAATCTTTCCATTACTAAAATTGCCAATCAGTTTGTAGTTGCAAGCAAAATAAAACCTGCTTTTAACATACTATCAGCACTATCAGTGATAGTAGGGTTTGTAATATTTGTTCCCTAATATTTTGGAGACAGGTATTCTAAAATCAAGGGCTTGATATTTATGCCAAAGTTACCCTATTTATTAAAATTTAATAAAGAGGAGAAATTAATTGGAACTTTGTTGATTCAAAAGTACTGTTATAATGGTCTCACTTTCTCACAATGTTTACAAAACTTAAAAAAAAAAATCCTGTCACTTTTGAAATAGAAGATATCTAGTTGTTATCAGTCTGAATTGTTATCCATAAACTCTGCTTTTTCTGTTACCTTTTCAAAGTTTACCTGTCAGTTTTAATCTTGTTACAGTTAGATGGTCACAAACAGAACCATTAAAAAATAAGAATTTTCTGTTTATGAAAATAAAAAAACAGGATTTAATCCCTAAGGGATTTTCTTTAATGAAGAGATGTCATATTAGGACCGTAGGAGTCAAGGGAAGAAGCTCTGCCTCTGCCTTTTGCAACAGATACAGACATACGCTGTATCAGTCTTTTGATCTTTGTTCCTGCTGTAATAGGTTTTATGTGCGTAAAGAATATGCACTACTTAAATGTCAGATTCTGTTGAATAGTGGATGTTTAAAGTTTCTAATTTCTTTTATTTTAAATGAGTATCCCTGTGGTTCACTACCCTGATCTGATCTACTCTGTAAAGAAGCCTCAGTCAACAAAGCATTTAAAGAGTATTTTTTCCATGTATGTCATGTATCTCAGAGCAAATTCTAGCTTCTTCCAGTATTTACACATACTGTTTACAGAGTAAATTTTTTCTCTGGGAATAAAAATTGACTTCATTGTGTCATGACAGTCATACTTAGCGTATGCTATGTTTGGGGCCCTATTCAGATACTTAATTTTTTTTAACCATATACTCTGAAGATTTTTAAACTATAAAAATACTTATGTAATCCAATACATATAAAACATAACACTGTCGTTACCTGTGTAATACAAGATTTGCAAATGTACATTTTTTATTAATTTTTTTATATAACTGTATATATTTCTGAAGTGGATAAACTTTCAATGCCAGTTCAGCTAATTTTGTGCAGTCATCTGTAACTTCATGGGTGTGTTTTAATGCTTTTGTAGATATGTTAAACAGTGCTTGATTCTTCTAACTGAAGTGAGAAGAATTACTTTGCAGCCCTCTTAAGAAGCAAATATTAACGTAAGCAATACTATGAGAAATTAGGCAGTCTGGTCATCAGACAGTGGCTAGAGGTGGAAATTACCCATTTTCCAGATACTTCAAAGTTTTCTGAATGTAGGGTTGGGGACTGAAGCATTTATTTTATCTTCAGACACAAAATACAAGTACAACCATAGTAAAAAGAGCATCTCACAGGAACAGGAGTGTTTGAGCAAGAAAGCCAAGTCTGCAAAGGTGTTTCTCAGGACCTTGCTTGGGAAAAAAGGACCTTCCCATTTGCCAGCACCTAATAGCCCTTCTGCTCAGACATGTCAGTGTAACCTGGTTAGTAAGCTTATGGCCTCGAAGGTTTACACCTGACATCTCCAGAATTCAAGATAAGAAATGCAGATGATGATGTGCTAGGTAATCCCTTCATTCTGCCACAGACAGGTAGAAGGGTTTCAAACAAATCTGTAATCACTTAGGCTCGCTCTTCCAAGCCAACTTGCTCCTACATACTAGCCTATTTTTTTTTTAATGCAAATTTAGATGAAGTTAAATTTCTGGTGTTTGTAGGGAAGAAAGGCGCTGCTGGAATGCATGGCTCGCAGTCTGTTTTCATACCTCTGACTTAACCTGACTCTCCTCTTTCCTTCACCACTCATCGGCCTCTTGCGTGTACAACTGACTGCAAGCGTCTTAGCTTTAAAATTGTAGAACAGTGTAAAGGCAGTATTTGGTATGCCAAAACCATGCATTTTCTGAGGTTAGTAATATACAAGACAAAATAATTGATATAGTTTTGGGAAAAGTCTTGCCTTTTCTATCTAAACTTCCAAGAAGTGTTACAGGTGACATGGGGGCGGGAAGTGCTCTTCTAGGGAAAAAAAATAGAGTGCTTTTGAAAATGAAAGTTTCAACAAAGGTCTGTCAATCAATAGGTAGTGTATCATAAAAAGTGAACTGATATCTAGTCAATTTTTCTATGGCTATAAAGGTTCTTTGTGTCAGCAGCAAGCATTCCCTAGTTCAGAACTTCAGTTTTTACAGGAATGCGAATAAACAGCAAGAGAATTCATGGCGTCTGGTGCTTCATGCTTTGAAAGCTCTGAGGTCCAAAGCTTTTTCGTGATTATTTTGAATTTGGGGACACCTGCTGGTCAGCATCTTCCACGCAGGGTTTCGAACAACAACGGTACAGCTGCTAAGCGTGTTAACTTCAGGTGGAAACTTGGTGGGCCAAGTCTTCAAAAATTATGGCATCTTTTGGCTCACCTTTCTCATCTAAGCAGCAATCTTGTTTAGCAACATTACATATGAATGTCTTTTAACCTACATGACAAATTAATTGAGTTTTATATTCCTGTGCTTTAAATTATTATTAAAATATACTTTGAGGTAGAATTTACATAACGGACATCTAAGCACCACCTAAATTATCTACATCTCAACGTATTAAAAGAGTTGTTCTGAACATTAAATACTTCACCTAGCAGCAAGCAAATCACAAATAAATAGCCAGCTCCTCAAAGTCATGGTTTCCTTTCTAACAATGGGAGTGTTTGAGATGACCATGATTACAGCATCTTAAATAGGAAAGCTCACGGTTCTTTTTCCTATAAATACCCAAAGTACCAAAATACCACATGACAAATGCTACTGAAACTTTCAGAGTAGATAGCACTTGAGCTCACTCTGAAACGGGATGAACAGAAGTGATTAAGTTCAGTGATCTTAGGGTACACTACAGTAAGTATTGCAGCATAGATGACCCCCAGATCTATTCCTTCAGGACTGCCATTCCTGTATCTTAATTTCAGGATGGTAATTTCTATCCCTCACCTGCACCTCCCTCCGTATGTCATCTGGTTACCGGGGAAGTGGGTAATCCAAACTCTTGGGTTCATGACGTGGCACCTAGTGGGTGTGTAACCTTAGAGATACAAAAGAGTAATTTTTAATGTAATTTTGCTCACACATCTCTACTGGAGTTGATTTGCATAGCAATGACAGTAATAACTGTTTGCAGGATTAGATCTATAAAACCAGGGAAAATCATCTAACCAAAGTTGCTGCTTTTTCTGCCTTTTAACAGCCTCTTCATTCTAACTCCCTCTGCCTAGTCTTGGTACAGATGGTGCACTTAAATTCTGACCTTGAAAGCTTTTTGCATGGACAAGAGTTTTGCTCCTGAAGGCCAGTGATGTGAAAAGTCTGCCGCACAGAGAAAAGAAGGTTCTATTTCAAGTAAACTTATTAAAGGGTTTCATTACTGGGTGAATAAGGAAAGATGCACCAGGTGTGGCCTCACAAGGTGTCAGCGTTAGGCTTCAGCAATTACGTAGTGCTTCGATTTACACTGTACCAGCAGTTAATGCGTGTTTATTTTTCCAAGTAAATGCTAGCCACTGCCTAATCATGGGAGTATTGCTGGAAATGTGCCTTTTTAAAAGTAAATGGAATTCAAATTTTGATATTCTAATATTACAGAGTTTCTCCCAAGATTAATTAATTTTCTCCTTTATATAATAATAATTAACATATCAAATACTTTAAAATACTTCTCTTATGCTTCTTAGCCCTTCTAATTACTTTGAACTTGCTCTGGTATCATTTTTTTTTCCTTTCTTTGTTTTATTCTCCTGGGTCTGTTTTTGGTTCTAAAGTTAGTTCAAACGTTCTGTTAGCGTCGCTTTTCCTTCTGCTATACTGAGGATGAAGATGTCATTAGAGAGCAGCTAATCTCAGCAGCTCTAGCGACACTGGAATTAGGATAGAAGCAACTTGCATTTAGAAGGTACACGATGCTTAGGAAGTCATAGATGTTGCAATTAAAAGAATCAACTTTATTTGGAAAAGGATTTTTTGGAAAAACAAACCCAAGCCTCCACAAAGAGTGTGGAAACGCTAAAAGAGAAAGTTGGTTTCTTGAGTTTCTTTTTGCTAAAACAGTCATTGCACCTTTGGTTGTGTTTGACACTGTTATTAACCAGCTTAAAACACAGGGTATTTTGTACTGACAATTTGTGTTTGTCTGTGCACACCCTCCTGCTGCTCCCCATCTGGTATAAACCATCAGGAACTGGCTTTTACTTTGCTGACAACTGACAAGGGAGTTTCAACACTAAGACTCCACCTCTGAAGGCCCATGGGAAAAATACCACAGAATTCATGTACTGGCAGTTTTATTTAGAGGAGCCAGAACTTTCTCCGCAAAGTGGAGTAAAAGGTCTATGTGGGGTGAAAATGGATGATCACAGTAGGGAAGCAAGTCCTCCACAGTCAACAGACTGTCAGGAGGAAACACTTCTGGCAGGCCAAGAGGGAGAGATCTGTTTTGGTACTATCATTCCCAGTTCATAGGTAAAAAAACTGGCCTGTAACTGCTAATGTAGAATGAGTGTATCCCATATGAAGGGACGGGTAAATGTTCTGATGCCTGATGTGTGACATCAACCCAGTGCTGTGCTTCTTCAGGTAGGTGAAATGGTTTGATCATCAAGGAATGCTAATGCCAGGTCAAGAGGTCAACTGCATGGAAATAATTGTACACTATTAATTTTCTGATGACTATTAAAGCCAAGCTAAAATAATTTGTAAGTGAATATATCCACATTGATTTTTTTGTTTGGGACTGTATGCTGTAAGTGGAGCCCAGTGCTGCTGATGCTGGAGCCTGCTAAGGAAAACAAACTACTGTGGATGAGTCAGCAAGTGGAACATCTACATCACCAAAACAGTACAACGTTCTGACACCTCTCGTGAGAATGTTGTGCTGTCTGTAAATATGTAGTAGTATTTGTTTTCTTTTTGCAGGGCTTGTAACCATTCTCTGCTACACTTGCAGACCTGCATATGGCAAGTGCAAGCCTACTGACAAGCCCAGGCCCCTCAAGAGCAGTGTAAAGATCCTGAAGGAGTCAAATACCACAGGCTGAAAGACACTATATGGATCATGTTGTACCTCTTGTTGTAGCTGTAATGCTGTTAGCCCAGCTGGTGAGAGTTAACAAACACAAGTTTGTTGTGTCTTAACGCAGAAGTGCTTTTTCAGATTGTCTTTGATGCCTTGTTTCTGCAGCAGAGCATACTGCCTTGGTACGTGTCAGTCTGTATGTGCCCTCCCTTACATTTCCACCCACGTAATCGCACCTTTGCCTTTGCACCAGCATTGCTGTTCCTGCAGATGGGTAAAGGCAGTGCAGGAACCTGGTCAGGCCAAAAACTGAATGGGCAACATTAAGCTGTCATGCATCAGCTTCAGCTGTCTCGGGCTGCAGAGCAAGTTGGTTGAGTCCGCTGATTCAGCAGAAAGCTGGCCTCGCCCCTTCCCTCTCCCCAATTTTTCTATCAGATTAGCCAAGTGAAACACTATCTTCTCTGGCCTCATGATGATGGTATATGATGCAAGGGGTGGGTGGAAGGCTGGAAAGGGACAGCAGGAACCTGAGACCTTGGGCATGTCACAGAGTAGGACAGCAGAAGAGAGGGGTATGACGCTCCTCTGCAGCCTTTCACCATTCGAGCAAGCAGGTGTGATGATAAAATGCATCCGGTGATCAGCCTAAGCTGCTTGTGACACTGCACCTGGTAGTTACACAAACACTTTAAGCCAGCACTGGTAGTGAAAGAGATGACCCTGCCCTTCCCCAGTCTCTGGGCACTGCTGCTGTCCTGAACACCCCCCTCTTTCTGGGCACTGCCCAGCATGGTCTTAGAGTCATACGCTGGGCTGGAGAGTAAACCTATTTATTTTAAAACATTTATTTTGCTGAGTTAGTTTTATCGTGGATCCATTCTCCCATTTACTTTACCAGACAAAAAGAGAGCTTTATGTGTTGAGTGCCACGGTGAGGAAAGGAACAAGAGGTGAGGGCCAGGATGGAGAGCTTTGACAGTCATCTACACGCCAAGGGGTAGACAACCAAATCTCACTGAGTAGACTTGCTGAACAAGGACCAAAAGTATGGTAGCTCGTACGTAAACACATCCACTGGGTTTGACAGGGTTCAGCACTAGACAGATGGAGTGTCTTTAATATTTTAAGCTTACAGCAATGGCTGCTACCAAAAAAAGTTCAGACATGATTTGCTAATTACTAGTAATTACGCTAATATGTGTCCTATTGGGGGATGTTTTTGATTAGGCAGATCTATGTCCAGCAGTGTCTTCTTGTCAGATGTACCATAATCATTCTGTGTCATCACTTGACAACTAAACCACCATTTTTAGCAGTTGAATACACATACAAGTTTATGTATAGCTCTATGGCTTGTTTTTCCACTCTGAACAGATGAAGATTAATTGCCAGAAAGTGTGAGCTAGGTAAGTGGAATGTGTTTCCTCAGTGCAGGTGGCTGAAGCTGGCCAAATTCCTTCTGTATCCCAAGTGAGAGATGTTTACAGGTCCTGTAGGTGACCATCAGATTCTGCTAGCAGGAATTTTTTTTTCCTGATTGTATGGTTAACTTGGGGGTGGGTGGATACAGATTACAGAAGAGTTTAGTGGTTTTCAAAGCACGTTCCGAGACCCCCAACTCTTCATTTCACCTAAGGCGGGCGCTATTATATACAAAAAAGTTTCCAAAAAGAAGTGTAAAGCAGCAGTCTTAAAATGATAGATATGTTAGTAAAAACATACAGAAAATAAACGTAGCTAACAGAACAAGTTCACTTCACAGTTGGTGCTGTATTGCAGTGACTAACAAACTGTGCCGTTATACTAGCCACACAGCTCTGTAAAAGATTTAGAAGACCTAAAGGGATGATTTATAAAGGTCTAAAAAGGTCTCCTATATACAAGCCATACAATGTATCAGCACACTTCCCGGATCCAGCACACAACTTCTCATTAGACTGGAATTTAACACCCGAAGGATATTCGACTGACTTAAATACCTTCAGTTTTGACAGATGTCTCTCAACCAACGCAGTTCTCAAGCTTGATTACTAAGACCTAAAGGGATGATTTATAAAGGTCTAAAAAGGTCTCCTATATACAAGCCATACAATGTATCAGCACACTTCCCGGATCCAGCACACAACTTCTCATTAGACTGGAATTTAACACCCGAAGGATATTCGACTGACTTAAATACCTTCAGTTTTGACAGATGTCTCTCAACCAACGCAGTTCTCAAGCTTGATTACTCTCGCTGGGCACCTGCACTTCCGAAGGGGCCTTGACTCCGCTCTGAGCCTCTAGCGGTTAGGTAACGCCACTGCTGCGTGTTAAAGACCCTTTATCGTAACGCTTCCCCGGCAATTACTTGACTGCTGCCGCCCAACGCAGTACTCAAGCTTGATTACTCTCGCTGGGCACCTGCACTTCCGAATGGGCCTTGACTCCGCTCTGAGCCTCTAGCGGTTAGGTAACGCCACTGCTGCGTGTTAAAGAACCTTTATCGTAACGCTTCCCCGGCAATTACTTGACTGCTGCCGCTATCGCCCAGCAGCTCTACGATAAGCTGCCCAGACGACGCGCTGCTCCTTTCCGAAAGGATCCGGCCCCACACAAAACCCCTTCACTG
>NW_010423959.1:13673-28485 GCF_000710305.1 Buceros rhinoceros silvestris | reverse complement strand
AAATCCATGCTGACTGGGACTCATCATCTGACTGTCCTGTACAGGCCGCATGATGACACTGTGAACCACTGTGACACGTTTCAGTGATTCTGGTAGAATTTCTGTTCAAAAGCAGAAGGAAAAGGACGAAAAAAGGACCATTCTTCAACACAGGAGAAGCAGTTTAGGAGAAAAATATTACCTGCCTATTTCCTGTACTTGCTGCTAATTCAGGCTAAATGCTTCTTTGGTTCGCCCCTTTTGTGTCATGAAAAGTCATTCATTACTCTAAATGGCGTTTCAGGCTTTGTGTCACCTTGTAATAGTGCGGTTTATCACCACAGCAAGAGTGAAAACCACAGAAAAATTAGGTTAATCAATACCACTGCAGTGTGTTTGACATTACATTCCGGAAAGGTTTAGCATGTCATTCCTAACTGCAGGCCATAGACTGCCTGAGGTCTGTGTGTGCTGTTGATGTGAGTGCTGGTTCTTCATGCAAATCGAGAGCAGAATATAGCCATAAGCTTTTGCTAATCGTGCACCCCCTGCAGACCGCTAGCACCTTGGGTTGTAAAAAATGAGACAACACTGTTGCCAATATTCCTTCTCCTGAAAAAATCTTGTAATATTTCTGAGGATCTAATTGGCAGACCTGGACAAAATCCCTAATGAAATGTCCCGTTTAAAACCTGTGCTTGTAAGTGATACGGGTTTTCAACATTTGGTTTTATTCATTCAGTGTTGGGGAGGGGGGGATTTGTTGTTCGGGGCTGGTGTTTTGGTTTTTATGAGTGCTGTCATACCTTTATACCGATTCAAGGTGGGAAATGACAAACTGGCTCTGGCAAGATTATTTTTGAAGCATTTCAATAACAAGGGATGGGATGTAGCACAATACGCTTCCTACCTCAGGGCATTCAGGGCAAAAAAATCTTTTCTACTGCAAAAACACAGGTCTTCCAAAAATGTGCAGGTTTACATCTCCATATGCATGATAAACATTTACATGAATCACCTTATTTATGGAAATATAATGCTTTTTTATACTGAATGGGAGCTGGTGATAGCTGTGATGATGCTTTGTGATGATAATGACAAGCTTATGACATCTTTTTGTAACATTGGAAGTTCCCTCCTGTGCTTTTTGTCTCAGAAAGTCCCATAGTCTTTTTGTGTTGTAATCCCCTGTGAAGTAGGTAGTTTCCATCTTTATTTGTTAAAAGCCATGGATTTGGTTGAAGTTTGCTCAGAGCAAGGACGGAGCACTGTGTGTTTTAGCATTGTAAAAAAGATTGTTATAGTTTAAAATATATTTTTAAAATAAGGTGTGGAAGATATGTCATCATTTACTGTAAACCCTTAGGAAAATAATCCTTTTTTTTTTTTTTTAAGAGATACTGTGTACTGTTTATACAGTTAATAGTCTGAAATAAAGTTTAAAGACTCAAGGATGAGCATCACTCAAATTTACAGAAACCTGCAGTCCAGATCTTTCTTAGGCTTAAAGAAACGACTTCATTGAAATCAACGGGGCTATACAGGCTTGCTCCAACTCGGAATCCGTACTGGAATGTTTATCTCAAGCTAATTTTTAAATCTCTCATCTTTTAAGTGAGAAAGGTGGTTATATATATAGGGTTTCCTGCAAGAGTTTTAGTCCGAGTGCACTTTTTATTTCAATGAAGACAAAAGGATTTCTCAGCAGAAATTAAGAGATCAAACAGTAAGAGGAAAAAAAGACAATTGGAAATATTAGATTGGTCAATTGATAAGGCTTAAGTACAAGTGAGATATGCTAATTGAATTAACCCTGAGCTTTTATATACTAAGAGCAGGGTTCTGATGTGCTATTAAAATTTCACAAACTAAGGTTTACTTTTGATGTCTTTTTCTACTTACACTTTTTTGTATGTTAAAAAGCCCCCTCCTCACCTCTAGATTAATTTATTAAAGTCAGAAGGGGACCAGTTTAATAATTTAGTCTGAACTTTTGTATGCCTGCCACATGTTTTGAAGCAAAATAATAGTATTTTCTTATACAATTGTAATTTTTGTCTGGGTTTTTTGTTTTTTTTTTTTTATCGCACATTATTCCTATAAAATTATATATATGAATTTCACTGGGGACAGTGTCTTGCCCTGTAATTTAAGTTGACTGTAGGGCAACCACAGGCACTCATCCCTGCTATTCTTTTATCTTTAGCTATTGCTTAGAGAATAGGTGGAATTTTGTGGGATAGGCCATCAAAAGCCTTCCAGTGCTAACATCTTGCATGCTAGATTGGTTCCTGAGCCTGTAAACATTTATTTAGAAGCACATTTAAGTGTAGATTTATTTGTAACAACAGTTCATTAAAAATTGCATTTTTAATTAGTATTTTGAATGATTTAGTTGTGGATATGTCATTGACTACTATTTTTATAGTAATTCCTAATCACGGTAAAATATATATTTCCGAAAAACTGGGGGCAAAACTCAGGCTTCCAGCTCTGGAACGTACCCTCTTTGTTTTGCTTTGTTGTATTAGTGCGTCATTTGGCAAAGGAGGAAGGACAGAGGCAGACTCCCTAGTCAGTTAATCATATATATGAAGGTATTTCTCCTAAAGGAATCAGTGTTATTCACGCTTGCAGGCCCAAGTATAATATGCTGATTATAAATGCAAACTCAGGAAGAGTCCAGCTGTGATTCTGGATGAAATTATCTAGAGGAATTTTGCAGTTATAAGCCAGATGTCAAATTCAGGGGGAATCCAAGGGGATAGTAATGCAACAAGGGTGACAGTAAAGGTGCTTTGGACCATAGAGTGATTCAGCCAGTCTTGGGGCCCCTTCAAGTGTTGGCAGTGGATGCTTGCAGGCAGACCGATTGCATACTTTATTCTGGAAGCTAAAAATACTTCTGCTGTGTATGTTATCAGCCCTGATATTCTCTGGATAACGGCCAAAGATAAAAGCATTTATCTATCATGTGCATCTACTTAAAAGCTGGAACAAATCTTCATTTTTATTAAAGAAGTCACTCACTCATGGCCTTCAGTTTTGCATAGCAAGTGCAAATGATTTTCTGGAGCATTTCTGTGCAATTATGCTCTTTCCTGGAAAATCTACATTAGGAAGGAGATACTTTATTAATATAAAATGAAATGTTAACGACCTGAAAGCTAAAACTGAATGAAATTTTGTAACTGTGCCTCTCATTTAGACTTAGCATGTGTATCACCTGTTTTGTATGCTGCATATCATCCAAATTCATTTAAATGAATTTTATACTGCCATATGAAGTGATGAACTAAATAAGTGGAATTATAATTGTCATGACTGGCTAAGTATGAAGATTGGAAAATTGAGATTGGTCCCATTTGCTAAAATCTAGGGGGCTTTTTATAGTAGTAATAATTTTACTGAGTTTTCAAGTGATTTATCATCTGGAAAAACCATGACAAAATTAGAAACACGAAGTAATACTACATTATCAGGCATTATTACATGGAGAAAAAATTGTGCTGTGACACCAAAAATTTTTGCAACCTGATGTTTGGTCTATGAAAAGTCATTACCACAGCTGTATGACAGTTTGGCATGGTGTGCCAAGTATATATTGATAATTTTGAAAAGTGGCATTTTTGATTTGTAGAGTTTCATATGAAACTCTAGTTATATTTCGCATCTGCTCACACCACCTGAAAACTTGATGAATGATGCAGAACAATTCTCTGTATTTTATTAACACAATATGTGAATAGATTAATAGAATGTCTCTCAATATTATTTAATAGCAGATTGTTTGACAAACAGGTAGGAAGACATGACTGCAGACAAGCAGACAAGCATAGTATATCTTCTGGGCTTATTAAAAATTTGTTCTGAGCTATTTTAATTAGACAGATTATACTTCTATGGCTAGAAATTGGAAGAACAGTGTTTGGAAAGAACAGGCTGAAAACATGAAAGTGTTTTCTTATACCACAGTAAAGCCTTCCGGATTTTTTAAAAAAATAGATGCGAACAGCTCTGCGCTCCTCTGCTTGAGATATAAAGTGATAAAGCTTATCTGAGTGTAGATTGCTATTTTTATCTTGTTATTCCTTCTTCCTACTATGAGGTTTAAGTAATATTTTAGTTTGAGAAAACTGATTTAAAGCCCGGTATTGTTGTAACTTTGGGTACCTCTGTTTTGCCAACTGACTGCATTAGATTCATCTAAAAGATGCAAATTTGAAAATTTTTAGGTTGAAGGTGTTCCTGAAGTATTTACCAGGAACCAAAGTGAAGCTCCTCTGGGATGCTATTGAGAGCACCCCACATGGGCAGAAGATACCATCCCTGGGAGGAAAGCACATTTTCTCTCAGGTCCTCTAGCAATTTTTTCTCTGTGTATAAAGAAGTTTCTGTTAGTAATGGCAAAACAATTTGACATACAGAAAGTTATTTCACAACATCTGCTAAGCGTAGGCATGCATTGCCTCTGTAGGATCATCAACTGCTGCAAGCTTCATTACTGTTAAACAAGCAACGGTGTTAGAGTCATACCGGTCTACAACACATGAAACCCTGAACTTTCTGTCTTTGCTTTGTACCGATTGCAAATACAGATTAGTGCAATGATGACAACTGGTGAACAGATATCCAAATGAATTTTACTGGATGAAGTATAATTGGTACAAAGTCTATTGTAGGAGAAGACCTACCATCAGTGCTAGAAAATAATCATAAGCACTGTCAGAGAAAGAGTTCCAGACTGGAGAGTCCTGTACAAAAGTTTAGTGTACTCTAAACTTAAAACAATACTAAATCCTTTGTTGCTACATCTCTACTGTCTCTTGTGGTGTTTATTCTGGCTATATCATCATACGCTAGATCCATCTCTTTCTGCATTGTTTCCGTTAACAGTTATCTCTACTGCATCATCCTACTAACATGTTCAACAAGTTATTTGAATCAGCTAGCATCTACTACTGAGTTATTAAAGACACATTTTAATTGTATTTCGTCACAACACCTATAAGTAACCAAAACACGTCAGTTGATTTTTGTCTTGGGTTATCTTGCACATAATTGTAATGTAACTGTAATATATTCAAATAACCAGAAATACTCCATACCCAACGCAATAGAAATTGCAGATACAACGAATAGCAAACATTAGAAGATGCCATCAAAATCTTTATTAATGTATGGATAAAATAATAATATTTCCTACTAGCCTATATATGAAATAATAGAACATCAACGAAAGGAAAATAGATGAACTAAAGAGAACAAGCAGAAAAATACCTTATGAAAGCTTAAAACTTTCTGCAATGTACTACAACTCCTGTTCCAGTTAATGTTGAGGGTGTATAACATCCCATACAATGATTCTAAAAGTGATCCCAATCCTAAAGAGACTACTAGAGGTTGTACTAGAATGAGGATTGATCTCCTATAAAGAAATTGAGAGCAGTCCCATGAAGAACTTGGGTCTACTGGTGAATGAAAAACTGGACATGAGCTGGCAATGTGTGCTCGCAGCCCAGAAAGCCAACTGTATCCCAGGCTGCATCAAAAGAAGTGTAGCCAGCAGGTTGAGGGAGCTGATTCTCCCCTTCTACTCCACTCTGCTGAGACCTCAACTGGAGTACTGTGTCCAGCTCCAGAATCCCCAGCACAGGAAGGATATGGACCTTGTTGGAGCAGGTCCAGAGAGGAGGGCCACAAAAATAAGCAGAGGGATGGAACACCTCTTCTATGAAGAATGGCTGAGTGTTGGGGTTGTTCATTCTCGAGAAGAGAAGGCTCGTGGAGACTTCATTACAGGCTTTCAGTACTTAAAGAAGGCCTATGAGAAAGGTGGGGACAATCTTTTTAGCAAGGCCTCTTGTGATAAGCAAAGTTGTAAGTGTTTTAATAAAAAAGAGGGCTGATTCAGGCTATATAAAAGGAAGAAATATTTTACAATGAAGATGTTGAAACACTGTCACAGTTTGCTCAGAGAGCGGGTAGAGGCCCCATCCCTGGAAACATTCAAAGTCAAGCTGGATGGGGCTCTGAGTGACCTGATCTACTTGAAGCTCTCCTTGCTCACTGCAGGGGGTTGGACTAGGTGACCTTTAAAAGTCCTTTCCAACCCTAACTATTCTATGATTCTATTGAATTGAAATGTATGAAACCAGCTGTTCTTATTAAATATTCTGCTGCTAAAGGGATGTGTCAATAGTCACAGTTTGAATAACACTCTGCTTTAGTCATCATTTGTTCTCAAGTATACTTCATTCTCTTTTTCTTCCTTATGGGGTCAGTACCCACTAGTGATTTCCTACTCAACCAATATAGCAGTAACTAGTATCTTCTGCAGTACATTTCTCTTTATATTCACTCTGGTGTTCAGGCATTGTGAAAAAGGTTTAAAGGTGTAGCACTGCTTTAACCATGATGCTTAGTACTGATTCATGTCTATCTATCTTCAATCAAGAAGTGGTGAGCTGACATCTGCTTGCAGAAGATTATGTAGATGTGCCACTATAATATTAATTAACCCAGGTCATTATAGAAGAAAATAAAAGAATTACTCAAATTCTTTAAATAAATTACTATGATGCCGTGGTTTCATCTGGGATAGAATTATTTTTTTTCCTAGAAGCTGGTCCAGTGCAGTGTTTTGGATTTAGGATGAGAATCATTTTGATAACACACTGATGTTTTAGTTGTTGCTAAGCAGTGTTTACACTAAGTCAAAAACTTTTCATCTTCCTACACTACCCCACCAGCCAGTAGACTGGTGAGGAGTCTGCTCACCAGACTAGAGGTGACACAGCCAAACTGGCCAAAGGGATATTCCATACCATATGACGTCATGCTCAGTATTTAAACTAGGGGAAAAGCTGTCTGGGGACTGCTGCTCAGGAACTGGTGGGTGTTGATCAGTGAGTGGAGAGGAATTGCATTGTGTATTGCTTGTTTTGTACATTCGTCATCTTCTTTTTTGTCGTCTTCTTCTTCTTATTGTTATTTTGCTTTCATTTTCTGTCCTATTAAACTGTCTTTATCTAATTCACAAATTTTACATTTTTCCTTCTGATTCTCTCCCCCATCCCTCTGAGTGTGGAGGAGCAAGTGAGCTACTGGGTGATGTTTAGCCGTCTATCACCTTAGACCATGACAGACAATTTTTGAAAATCTTGAAAATAATTCTGTTTCCAGTCTCTCCCAAAGATAAATCCAAAACGGATCTCCTGGTAGATGAGGATCTCCAAGACATCTAACTATTTTGCTTTGCCATTTTCAGGTAATATGTACTGTCCTGTGGTCTCAATCGTAAGCCTATACAGACTTGGCCATAGTACTTTCCATAAGAGAGTAATTCATTAACCTTAATAAAGGCATCCTGAGTGGGAGTTATTTCTTCTTCCCTAACTATGAAAGCATATTACAGATGTAACATAATCAAGTCTATCTTTTGATAGCTGAATGGAGATATGAATCCTTCTTTTGCTGAGTTTCCCAAAACTTTTACCCAAACTTTTCCTGATAGAGCTTAGTTGTTCTGTATTCCTTTCTTGAAAAATGTCTAATGACTCGTGCTGTGGAACAATGACATTTTGATGCTTTTTTTCTCTCAGAACGTTGTTAAAACCTTCCCATGAGTTTCTACTTTGCCAAACTAGCAGTGGATGGTAGGATCATTATCCATACTGAAATATCAAAGCAATAATATAGTATTGCCATGAGCAGAAACACTGGACATAAACGAAAGCAGTTTCCTAAGTATTATGAATAGAACTGATGTCTTCACTGTTTTACACACACAGTTCACTGGTTCACCTGTATACAACTGGTGGTGTAGATCATTGTTCTAACCGCCTCTTAAGTAACAAGGTATGTGATATGTGCATTTTCGAGTATAAAACCTGTGTTTATGGACTATTACATCTGTGTATTTCAGGAGAGGAACATGCTATCTTTCATAGAATGTCTGATCAAATCAAGAGCTTTAAGCACGGTATAACAAAGTTTTAAAGTACTGCAATTGTATATACAGATATATAAATATGTATATATTTATACAGGACTTAAACATCTTCATTTGATCAAAGCTGTTCCATTTGGTGTGCAGATGTACTTGCACTAAATCTACAAAACCTCAAGTTTGTGGAAACTCTGACTAGTTAAAATATGAAAAACACATTTCAAGGTTTTATCTTCCCTTTGCTTAAGAAATTTTATGGAACATGATGTGAGACATGGAATGTTCCATCAAGTTGTATAAATAAGTGGAAACATTTGTCCTTCTGATCCTCTTGAACCATATAAATGTTGTCAGGATAAAATTGCTGTTAAGAAAATGGAAGAAAATAATTAGACCTGACTTACTCCAAATACCCTCAGTATAACTCAGACTGAGGAGGCTTAATATTTAAGAGGAGTCAATTAAGATAGCAGTCTTTCTGTTTAACATTTCTCCTCAGTGTTTCTTTGTCACACAGTTTGGGTTGTTTATATTCAGTATAGCTTCTGTATATTATATGACAGGAAAACGTTGGCATTCACTTGAGCACTGTTAGTTTAATGGGACTGCTACTACAAGAGAAAGGTCTGCAATAATTCTGCTACTCCTCTGAAAAGAATTCTTTAAAGGACTGAGATTCATTCTTCTTGTCTGAGTATGAATAGTTAAGATATTTCATTAGTTTTGGATTTCACATATTGAACCATTGTAAACAAAAGAGCCATACATTCATCAATACAAAAAGGAATCAAAACAAGACATTTTAATTTTTTTTCTAATTTAAATTGGAATTTTCCAGTTGGATTAACTTTTCTTTAGATTGTAGTCTGCAGAGGTGAGAAAGTTTATATAATGTCTAGCATCTGCAAGTTTCTACTATGGAGTAAAACTGGAAATCTGTTTCTAAGAAGATTCTTATATATCTTCATGCCAGTTAAGAAGAAACTGTCAAAATATTGAAAGTAATTTTTATTCTTTTCTTGATTAGACAGGTTATTTTCTAGGCCATTAGATTGTGAAATAAAAAAGATAAACCTCCAAACCTAGCCCATATATGTATAGAGGTCACTTAACTATATCTCAAAGTCTCAATATATCTCAAAGAGGGGAAAAATAGAATTAATTTTATCTCCTCTATTGTGATTTTTGATTAATATCTGTAAGTAATTATGGAGACTGTAGTCAGCAGTGTTTTAGATACTGTGTTTAATGGTAAATCTTTTATCTCAACTGAAATTATGCCTATTACTTTTAAGTCAAATGATGGGGCAGCATGATGATTCTTATTAAAGATTTGAATTTCCATAAACATCTGTAAATCAAATCAAGTGCAGACTATCTCCTCTGGAATAATCCAGATACCTCATCTTATGTATTTCAGCTACAGTGCATGTTAATTCTAGACCTCAACAGAGTTTCATTACAGTGAGAATTTTGTGCATTTTTTTTTCATTTCCTGAGTTTGCCATGTGTCAATTTCCTTACTACAAGTTTTTTCATTTGCATCCAGACTTGTTTGCCAAAAGTTAACTCAGTTCTAATGGAATACATCATATTCTTTTGTGAATGCAAGTATAATACATCAGGCAACAGGATCAGAGAGAGTAACCCATCAGAACAGATAGGCTGAGCCTTAACTATACAATATATGACAGTAACGACAAACATCTTTACTAAGTCTTGCTAAGCAAGATAAAACAACAAGATGAAATAAAAGAGATTCATTGGTGTATATGTGTATTTTGAGTCCTTTGGAATTACAAGCATGATGATGAAAGAAGCTTTGTGTGATGGCAAAATTCCTCTACATTGCTAAAAGATTATCCTGTAAGCCTTCCTATGCTGTCTACCAAGCCCTTGACTTTGCTTTCTTGGGACTAAGTACAGGGCTCATAGAGCAGTGAGGTTACAGATACATCCGTTCTTAAGCTTTTCAACTGAGACAGAACAAACAGAAAACATGAAGAAGAGGAAATGCAAAATTAAAGTTTGCTCTGATTCCTCTGATTATTTCCTCAATCAACTAAGAAAAAACGCAATGTTCTTCAGCATGATACACTTACAAAGGTTATGGTTAGTGCCTTTGTGCGAACACTAACAATGTGGTAAGACAGGTGGGTAGAAACTACTCATGTTTTAAGGAGAGGGCAGTGATATAGAGCTCAAGCTTATTAGAAATAATAAGATCTGTCAGAATTATATGTTGATAAAATCATGACCTAGACAGGGATTGTGGCTTCTTACTGCTGGGATAACTCTTCTCGATTTTATTTAGAAATTCCAGCTTTATAATGCCTGCTTTGGTTGATAGAATAGATAGAGTTTCCTTTCCCTGCTGAGTGATTTATGATTACTAGACCACATGTAAGAATCCTCAAGGTTCATTATAGCTCTCTGTCTAAACTTCTTTCTACTCCAGATAGAGAAACTGAGTTGGAATCATTCTTCATCTGCCAGTAGATGTATCCCTCATAATGAAAGAGGGACAGCTCATTCACAAAGAATGATCTATTGGCTGAAATCAGATCATCTTTCATATTCATGAAAGCTTATGTGAATATTAAAAGATCTATTTAGAAGTAAATTTCTTCCAAATAATGATTTTTAATTTTAGAGTTAATACTTCTTGCTAGAATTCTTCTATCCATTACATAAACTAATTATTTGAGAGATTTTATCAATCAACACACATAAGCTTTTCTGTTTGTCTGATATTGGATGAGTTAATTTTACTTTGAAGGCACAATTGCTTAGTCACAAAAATAAATCTTAAAAATTGAGAAATTTTGGTTTGTTCTCATATTCAAATGCTAATATATTTTTATATTAACAGAAATTCAAGAGTTGTTCAGACACATGAAACAATACTTCAAATTTTTCTGTTATTTTAACTGGTTTTTGGTATGGGTATTAGATAATTTCTTTTAAAAATATTTGACTTTTTGGAGTATTGGAATATCCTTTATGTTTCATGAGTAAAAACCTGAAAAAGGCTGGGTGATCTCTTACTGAGATTTCAGGAGAGAGATGTGCTCAGATGTAGCACACCACCAATTTTTTGGGAAAAAAACCAATTAAAGTAGTCAGTTTATCATGCATAAGGGATATGTGTGTAATGCGACATTTCCATCACTAGGACAAATGAATGACATATAAATGAATGTCAGTGAGTGCAGCAAATACAGACAGCATTGTGCATTCATCCTAAAGCTATGAGAAATATTTAATAAGATAAATTAAATTTGTTTTAAAAATAATGTTTTTGAATCCATGGAAAGACAAGACTAATACTACTTTTTTCCCCCCCCTCACATCTGTTGTTTCTGGAATGAGTAGAATACTGAATACTGAATATTTGCTTGAGAATCCTGTGTCTCAAATGTCTCACCTCCTGCATCTTTTGGCATCCTTCTGCATCTCTTGAAGCTCTTACCCTGAAATGCCTCAGCCAGAGAGGAATCATGATGTGGCAGGGAGGACACCCCAGCAGTATTTGGCAGGACAAATAGGTGCAAAATGGTCTAAGAAGGATGTTTCAACAAACACTGAGAAACGAAAGAGCTCAAAGATGAGATACAGGAGAACTCAAAGATAAGAAACATTGCATTAGTAGAATAATGGGAGGAAGCATCATAAACCAGCCTTTTCAGCAGTGGATGACCTGACAGAATGCGTCCTTTTTATAAAATCAGTAAACCTCTTCATGATGTTTGTAATTGCATTCCTGATATACTAACTTTGGCCACAGTTATTAATCGTATCATGCTAAGCTGAAATTAAGCTGAAGGCGGTTTTTTGGTGTAGGTTTAGGTTCTTTATCTTAAACTTGCTGAGTGTTTGACAGGTGATTCTTAGGCTCTTTCTCACAAACATAAAGCACAAGGCATACAAACAAAACTAAACAGAAAATTCACTATATAAGCTGTACTCTAAGGAATGTAAAATATGGATTCAAATGCCATCTCTGCAGTGAAAACTACTTATTTCCTACACTTAGAGTAAACTTTTGGTGAAATCTAAGAAGTAAAATATTTAAAATTGTAAATGCTCATTGTGACTAGGCTTACTTGCTCCATAAGGAATAAATTTAGGTTTCTGAGAACAGCCTTACTTGCCTAGTTCATTTTGAGATGAAGAACAAGAGAAGTGAAAATTTAAAGATGTCTTATCCCATGTCTAGAAGTATCTAGAAGCTGGGAGGCTTTTTATTCAAAGCAAGTATAGCTACATTTTGCATATAAATCATGGAATCCAAAGGAAAGACTGCAGTCAACACTGTATTTAATAATCCAGTTTAGTAAGCAATAATCTGACAGTGGTTAGAAGCATTTTTAAAAAAGCAACCAAGCTGGATCTTTAGTTATAAACTTTTTTTTAAGTCTTTGGAGTTCTCTGCAAATCTTCGTAGATAGGAATATCTGTGTTCATTGTGATTTACTGTAAAGCATTTCACCTCTACAACAGCAGCTTGCCAGAAAAAACTTGTTGAATCAAAATTAGAGGCTTACCTTCAAAAGCATGAAATTAACCTCTTGCTGCATGAGACGTTAGAATCAGATTTCAAGCTTTATGATGTATATGCTGTTTGTTTAACTTCCTTTTCACAATTTGTGTGGTTATGACAATGTATGTTGTTCACACAGCTAGAAGACTGAGGAATGCTGATCTACAGGACTGGTTGGAGGACAGGTTTCTGCCATTAGTGACAGATGAAGAACAGTTAATCACAAACCAAAATGAAGGCTTGACTGCTCCAAGAAAAGATAGAAAAGGGACGAGGTATCAACCTGGTAGGAAGTACAGGACAACACTCAGAGGACTTTTTTCTTATTGTATGTTGTTTAAACAATGACAGCTACTGAGCCAGGTGGACTGAAGAGCATAGGAGAAGGTGACACAACCTGGTGCAGAATCTGCAGAGTGCTGTGAAGGAGCTGCCCTCAATTGTTACTTCTCAGCTCATTTAAACAGAGGAATTTTCTGTGAAAGTTTGCAGCAGGGAAGGTGTGAAAACTGTAAGTGACTGTGCCTAAAAAGAGGAGTCCGAGGTAATGATGGGGAAGAAGAAAGAGAATGCAAACTGTTACTAAGATCTAAGTCTGGAGTTCAAAGCAAAATTAAAATGGCATTCAGGAGATCATAAAAGAAAAGCAAAAATAAGATAATCACCAGAAAGAAGGGAGGCAGAGAGGAGGAAAACAAAGTTCTGTGATTAGAATTTTTTTTGTTGGAAACATTCAGCAGCCTGTTGACATAAAATAGAAAGTTAAAAAAACTTAGTAGGCATGGTATCATAAAATATCATGCTTTGGAAGTACCTATCTTCCAGAAGCTATCTGCCACAATGAAAAATAGATTTGTTTCAAAGATAAATCTCTATAAAAGTTAAGAATTCATCAGCCAGAAATCACATCTGATGAAAAGACAATATTTAGTTAATCACAATATGAGTGTGAGACACTGAAATGCTGTGGCTGTGGAAAAATCTGACATGACCCACCCACCAGAGAGCATATGTCCTGAAGACACTAGCCAGTGCACAAATGAGACTTCACGCGGAATCTAATTCATAACGAGTTTGACATGTTGAAGAACTAAATGCAAACAGAGCTACTGCTTTCGTTTATTAGACAGATTTATAAGGCCTGCATTGGTAACCAATAGGATAGAAAATCTGTCTTATTAGCGAAAACTGAAAGACAGGAATTGAAGATTATGTGAAAAAGGTGTTTCCACTTCAAAAACACATCAATAGGCTATGTGCCAGAAAACTCTTGTAACCCACAAATAAGCGTGAATACTTAGAAGTGGAGATGGAAATGGAAATGGAAATGAAAATGGAAAATGAAAATGGAAATGGAAATGGAAATGGAAATGGAAAACTGGCATTCTTACGGATAAATATGGGAGACTCTTCATCCAAGATATGTCACTGCTGTCATTGAAGACACTGATGTACGGCTGCATCTCTGTCTCTGTGAGTGATGAGTAGTGTGAAGTGTCAGTTCAAGACCTACATGACATTAGCAAAAGAAATCTTTGGAACATAAATCCCCTGGCACTGGCACAGCACATAATACCATTCCTGATTTTTATTCATTCCTGACTCAGGAAAGGCAGCACTTTAATTCACTGCACAGTTTTGATGATTATTTTGAAATAAAAACTTCCGTATTTCTGATTTCTCAAAAAAAACCCCTAAAAATAATAGCATGGGGCCAATACTAATGAGATTATATCCCAAGCCTGGAGTAAAAACCCAATACTCTCTATGGAGGATAAGTTTTCTGGTTTATAGTATGGAATAAACCTGTAACATAGTTCGTAAGGTTTTCTGGTGTAAGGGGCAAATACCGTTGCCAGTGGGGCACGATGAGAGCTGTGCTGCAAGTTCAGAAGAGAATGCCTGGCAATACTCAGGGGGATTACTAGAGTGGGGGAGTCCAAACAGCCTCCTCTTGGTGACATGGCCTTGATAACAAAAGATGATAACAGAAGAGTGTGTGTGTAAACTGTTGGTGTGAAAAAACTACCCCATCCATCTCTGAACGAGGGCATTTTAGCCAAAACTGATAATGCTGGGAGGAAATCAGCAATGGTGAAATTTGGTTAATCTGACCATCAGCCTGATTAAACAGTAACAAAAACAGTGTCAAAAGCCTTTGGTTGAAAGGAAAAGTCAGCTGAAGAATAAAATAAAATTAAGTATAAAAGAAAAACAAAAAATTGTAATAGTGGGAAGAGACTAGAACTGAAAGGTGGAAATAGCAGGAGTCAAACCTTGTTTGACACCGACAGAATTTTCTCCACAGCAACACTGCCTTGGCCAGAAAGGATGTTGTT
>NW_010423959.1:7936-13566 GCF_000710305.1 Buceros rhinoceros silvestris | reverse complement strand
AGGGATGTGTTTCCGGCTGAATGCCAAAACCAGCCAGTGTCCAGCACATGCACTGTTGCAACAAAAGAGAGATCCACACCTGGGGTATGCAAGAGTGACCTTGTATGGGGGCATTCTCACCACTGCGAGCATTACCAGGTAATATGGATTGGCATGGTTGGACATGAAGTTGGAATACCTGCATCTCCAACAAGAGGTCTACATACAGGGGAACACTCCTAGTTTTTCTTAGACTGAGCAGCTTTTCCCTGTGATGTCTGCTGTTTGTGTCTGCCAGTAGGTATTTGTATGTAGGAGACACTAATAAAGGCAGGCAGACATCCCAGAATCTTGCCTTCGTGGTACACTATGTGCTTTTAGTGTCTTCCAAATGTGAAAGTGTTAGAATTTCCGAACTGCCGTTCCTGAACTGGAGTCTGGATACGTTTACTAAGTATCTTACCCGCGGCTTCCTAGTTCGTAATTCCTTCAGAAAGGTCCCTGCTCTCGTCTCTGTAAAGGTTTTCATTTAGCAATCGTTAACCATCTTTCAGCCTTCTCAACTGTCTCCTTATACCTACCAAGACAGTCAGTGGAGTTTAAAAGAAACTTTCCTCATGCATCGTAAGAAGAGTTTATTACCAGCTCCTTCTCCTTGCAGGCTCTGAAACGCTTGATTTTCAGCTGAGCCACCTGGTTGTATGATTCGAGGTATGCTGGCCTCTAGCCAAGCAACAGATAGTAGTTCAAATGGTACCGTATGTATTTGCACAACTAAATATATGTCCTTTCGGCACACGTCTGGAGCAGATTACAGGTCAACATGCAATAATTCAGAAATCATCTCATGTTTTGTGCCACCAGAAACCGAACTTCAAAACACTCCGTAACAGACTTCAGATTAGCTATAGAAGAAAGTACAACTGTTGTGTGCAAGAGCAGAGCATGAGAATTTAACGGCATGTTTGAAAGCCCTTCAGAACAGTGGTTAGCCCCGTTTGTAAATCAGTCCTCCATCAGCCTCACACAGAGCTCATGCAGATCTAGCTACCAGATCCACTGAGGAGCAAAATAACTTGCCCAAGTTAAATTTCATTCTTGTAACAAGAACTAGCATAAAAAAAAAAAAATTATGTATTACCTAAGTATTTAAGGGATCAGGAAGTATTTAAATGCATAGGCCTTCTTCCCAGAAGCGAGTCAGAGAGAAATTGAGATGTCATATTTCTGAGTGCCTGAAGCAGCCAAAAAAAAAAACAAAACAAAAGGCATTGAGTTTTTACTTGTTTCAGGCTGTTGCACCTCACCAGTCCTCAGGCCTTTTTTATGTCTTCTGAGCTAGTTCTACTTAGATTAGGTACTTCATTATTATCAGTTCTACCATTCTATTTATTTTCTTCTCCCTACTGACTTGAATATACGATTCACAGTCAGATTAAGCCCTAATAGGTAATACTTCCCTCAGCCATCTGGCCGCAGTTTGGACAATACTTGAAGTTAAGCCTGAATTTCAACTTTTTGAAGAAATAATTATATCAGTGTTACCAGCAGCCTATGTGGAAAGCATCTGCCTAGTAATTCGTTGCCACCAGTCTGTCTAATTTGCCTGTGTGCATGCTACCCCTACAGTAGTGTGAGAGGCAACAAATCTTTTATATAAATTTAAAATCAACAGGAGGCTGAGTACTGAGCTCAGTGAAATATCCTCTGGGCAAGTGAAAATTTTAGAGACGAAGGACTTCATCTTAGCTGCTCAGCTTCTTTGGTCAAGGTAAGATTTAAAAACTTAATTATAATTTACGAAATATTAAAACCTGGAAAGCTTTTGAGTGAAGATATTTCTGTAAACTCAAAATAAAAGCTTCTTCAGGTTTCAAAGGACAGTATCAACACAATACTTTTTCAGCTTTAAAAACCTTTTTATTTTCCATATCTGTAAAGGGGAATTTTTTTTCTCTTTCCCCTGGATCATGTTTTTTTGAAATAATTAATTTATTTCTAGAAATTTTCATTTCTATATCTTCGAGATGCATTTCTTGACCCAAATCCAGAAGGTAAAATGTTTTTCTTTTTGTACTTCTATCACAATGTAGCTGTCATTTCTTTGTGTGTAAAGTTTGGGAAACTCATTCTATCCCTGCCTTTATTAGCAACACTGGTTCTCAGGGCTGTAACATACAGGAGGTGAGAATCTAGCCAAAGCCTTCATGAATATATTTATATGGAGAGAAAGTATATAGAGAGGTACATAGATATAGGTACTTCTGACATTTGGAACATGCACGCATCTGAAGTCTCTATTATTGTAATGTACAGCGCTGCATTTCACAGAGCAGTTAATGAAATCTTTATGCATTGAGTGACTTAAAGTAATTCAGCAAGCAAATGGTGGAGGCCCAAAGCCCCTTGCTGTCACTGTTAGATGGAAAACACTGCTTCTCTCAATGGCTTAAAGTTGACAGGCAATAAAAAAAACCCTTTTCTTAAACAGTGAGCAGATAATAGTTCATGCTAAAATCTACATTTGTTAGTTTCAAAGCATGTACATTAGCCTCCCACAGAATTACATTATCGTTTAGTTTGTTCTTTTCTACCCTGACTTCTTGTACTTTAGTCCTGTTTACAATTCTGCTTATTCTCATTAATCTAGATTGTAAACACTTCGGTGCAGGGAATGTGCCTTTGCTGATACTGCGAAGTGCACTGCTTATCTGTTGTGTGGTATGGGTAATACATAATGAGATAATCTGGCTCTTGTAAATCTAAATTAAATGTAGTTGGGGGAACCTTGGTATTGTGTATTGAATATTTTCTATGTCTTGCATCACTTACCTAGAAAATAATCATATGCATGTGACCAGTTGGCAATTACTAACAGATACTGTCATCTCATATGAAGTGTTTCATTTTGAAGCACAACTTTTACTTTCTGCACCTTGTTTCTAAGGATATAGTCATGAAGAGGGAATATTCTCCTCAGGAGCTCATCTGCTTATCCCTCACCTGAAGTCATAATCTTTTGTTTGTGGCCATAATCAGCTCTGCAGAAACTAACTGTGATGTAACAGGCAGAAGATTATGACTTCAGGGGTAGAAAAAACAGAGGCAGCAGGTGACCTCTAAAACACAAAGCATCTTTTTTCATGCAAAGATTGTCCAAATGAAAAATGAGAGAGAAGAGGAAGGCTTGTATGTTCAGATTTATAAATGGCATTAATTGGCTTGCAAGAAGTTAATATCTCTGTGATTATATCAAGGAGACATAATATATTCAATATCAGCAGAAATAATCAGTTTGATTTCTAATTTCCCATTTGATTAAATGACAAATGCAACTAGTGATGCAATCAACAGTTTATTTTTTCACATAAAGATGGAATAATGTAACGATTTATTTCCTCTCTACTTGACTCTTACTGTGAAATCAGTTATAAAACAGGGCAAAAATTTAAAGGTTTATGCTTTTTTCCCTTTCCCTTCATGTTGTGAATTGATCAGAGAGACTTGTATTTGATAGCTTTCTAAGGGAATGTTTACATGAATTCACAGCTTGTTATATGACAGCATTAAAGCATCCGAGTTGTTTTGTGGGTTGTTTTTTTTTTTTTGATTTGTAGAACAATCAGTGCAATATTGCTTGTACTAGCCAGATTTTTGTCTTCAATCCTGTTCTGAGAAAATGTAACTCTGAGAGCTTACCTTGGAACAGTGGGAATTGCTATAAATGCAAGCAGCATTTTTGAAGTTTCAATTGAAAGCTTCCTGAGATCAATTTCCACTGAAAATCCCTATTTATCATCGAGATCAGGACTACAAATGTGGTACCATCACCATGATGGATTCATCCACAGCTGATGACTCTATGCTCCATCAGAAAGGATAAGATTTTGTTCCTGAAGTAAACTTAGTCCTGAAGTAAACTTAAAGTCACTTAGAATGACTTTACTTAGAAGTCTGTCTTCTTTAAAATATAGAGACTGTCGTCCAACACTGACGTTGAACGGTAATTTGATCATGAATTTTGTGCTCAGGAATGCTAGCCAAAAACACGTTACAATTTTAAGATGCTTTTACTGAAGGTAGCTCAGGTAACACTCAGGGTCTCCTCTGGGAGCTCAGATAAACCATTGTGTTTGTTAGTTTTGTGACCAGTAAACTGGAGAATACAAACACTTTTTTTTTTTTTTTTTTTTAGGCACTGGGCGGAAACAACACCTGCAGGCTAACACTATGGTTAGAAAATCAGCTCAGAAAACCGGAAACCTGTCCACAAAAAAACTTTTTTTTTTTTTTTTTTTTTTTAGGCCAGTGGCTGCAAAAGTGCCAACAAAGAGCACTAATGAATATATCATTATTGGTAAGTTGCAGTACACTCTTGTAACTGATGTTCTGATGACATTTACCAATTGGATGTGGAACTGCGTAATTTGTGTGCGCAGTTATCATCACTGGCCTAACAAAGCAAGTGTATAACTGACCAGAGAATTTTATACTCATAATTTTGGGGAAAAAACCCCGAGGTAAACCCCCAAAACAAACAAACAAACAACAAAGCAAACTAACTAACAAAAAACAATTAAACAAACTACCAAAAAACCCCCCAAAACCCCAAACATGTCTTCCCTATAAGCATCTGCGTGTGTTGAATTTATTACATTGATCTTAGTTCAGAGTTATGAGGAATCTGAGTTTTAAGAAAGAAAATAAAGTGGTTTTTATAAAGTATGGGATTAAAATATGCCAAAATATCATTCTATCATTACAATGTTTTTCCAGGTAGTACTAGAAAAACAGGAAAGCATGAGAAAGCATTAGGCAATTAAGAGATAAGCTTACTTTATCTTTCCCAGGTACTGTAAGTGGCAGATGGTATTAGAGTATTATTGAAGACTATAAGAGACAGTTTAATAAAAAAATATGTTCCTTATTGGCACATAAATTAACTACAAGCTGTTACAGATTTAACATACAAATATATTTCTTTTGGTATATGTTTTAATTTTTTCCCCCTGTAATGATGTTGCCTCTTTTTCACGCTGGTGGAGAGTAGAATTCTCCGAGCATCTCTCCCATCCTTTTATAAGTCGCAAAATTACTGCTAACAAAAATTTGTTTTCAATTTAATCTCACTAATTATGATTATTCCAGAGTACTGTAGTGACAATGCTCGTTGACCTAATAGCACAGATGAGTTGAATAAAAAAGCATCAAACAACATTACTTGGAACAATTCTGCATCTCTTTATGTCCTGTTTTTATATGCAAAGTAAAACAACAATGTAAGGATTTTAAAGTTTTTATCATTATGCACACTGTGAATGCTTTTATGGAAAATCTTATTAAACAAGTTCCAGGCTGCCAGGAGAAAATAAAACCATAATTTAGATCCCTATTCTACCACAGCTCATGCATAACTTCACCTGAGTGGTACTTTTACAGATTTTTGCAGATGCCTTTACAGAACTGCACTAAAATAAAAAGACATTTCGTTTTGACTATTGCATTGCTACAGATACATTTGATGAATTCCTTTAGAGTAGCAAAAACGTCAAACCATTTCTCCATGTATGATACATAAAACACACAGGTATAAATTCAATGTGTTGTTAGAGTACAACACACCTCATCTCCCTCTAGTTAAGACTCTTTCC
>NW_010423959.1:0-7846 GCF_000710305.1 Buceros rhinoceros silvestris | reverse complement strand
CTTTCCCTTCGAATGGACTACCTCAAAATTTCTCTGTACTGAACATCTCCACTCAGAATTTGGGACTCCTCATCTTCTGTACATCTAACCAGCAGAATAGTCAGCTTTTTTCACTGATGCAAGAGTTTTACTAATTAATACCTTCTATTTAGCAGTGTATGGAAGACTCTGTTGGTCCTAAGGTTAAATGTATTTGTGGCCTTTGAGTTCATAACCTCTGACAATTTTGTTTGGAAATCCCCTGATCATTCTGTTCCTTTAGGTACAGTTTCTATGAGAATATGAGAAATAGCAGTCATACAGACAGAGGTGGCAAAATTGAAAACCGGCTTTGATCAGCTTTTGTTTAAAGAAATCAAGAGATTTGCTCAGGAGATTCACTTTCGTGAATACTTTAACTGCTTTCATTTCTAAGAATACTATCTCTATGCACCTATCTCAGAGATTTTAAACCAAAAATGAAGTTTTACTTTGGAATCCAGTGCTTAGTCATGAAAAGGTATCAAAGATAATTCTTTTTATTTGCTGTTATAGTAGGTTATCTGAAGAAAAAGGCTAATTTTAATCATGGTTACTGAAATACAGTATAAGTAACATCAAACACATATAAATACGTAAATATTAATAATCATGGTGACTAAATTGTACTCTAACAGTTTCTTTCCCAGCTGTGAACTTTTTTACTTACATTAGTTTTCTCATTTAAAGATGTTTTGTTATGTGAATGGCAGGGGTATTCTGCTTGCGCTGTTTCTGTACAAACCCAAAGCTTACATGGATTAGCACACATTCACAAGAGCGGGGGGATCATTCCAGCTCATTCACTTTTGAACTTAACCTTTCAGTGGGTTGTATTCAGAACTAAATTCCATCATATTTTCAATAACGCAGTTTGTGGCTTACAGATTTGATATTATTAAAATGAAATATAAATAAATATCCAAAGTTTCTCACAAATTTTTGAAACACAGAGCACTAGCCCAATGACTTGTCATCTGTCACATTTCAAATTCCCTGCCTCAATACCCTAATCTATGATTTATTTTTATTTTAAGATACTTTGCTTGGTGTACACTTTCATATTTCTTCTTTGACATATGAAACACTAAACAGGTCACTCTAATTAATCAAATCTTTTAGCATACTGGGTGGGGTTTTGTTTTCTTTCTTTTTAAATGTTTTATTTCTCTCCTCTCTCAGTAGCTCCTCCTGATGTCCGCTGCTCTGGCAATATGCAATTTATATTCTTTGAGTTACAAATCTGATTAGGAAATTACATTAGTCATCTTCTCTTAAAGGATAAGTGCAGGCAAAGAGGCTGAAATCTGAAATCCCTATAAAGTACAGTCCAAAATGTTTGTATTTTGCCTTGATTAACTAAGGAGATGGGTGATACATATTGCATTACAACCACTTTTAGTAATAAATTTGCATTAAATCGCTACAGTCAAGAAGAGGAGGATTAAAGTCTATGGCATGTGTATTTAGCCACCTAATAAAACTGTTCATTCGATGAAGTTATTGAAATTTCAAAACAATGGCCAAGGTCTGTATAGATTATATTACAATGACCTAATAAAATGGCAGCTAAGTGTAAGTCTTCATGGCAGGAAAAAAAAACCAAACACACACAGAACACACACACACACAAATGAATACAAATATTTGAAAAAATTTAATCATTGTTTGTGTATCCGCCGGGGAGAAAACCAATGGGACGTATGACTGTGCACTACCTTGACAAATACAGGAAAGAGCTTGTAGGGAAGAATGGGACCAACTTGCTCAGTGTGACTTTATACTCTAACAAACAGCCTTAAATCTCTGAAAACATAGCCCTCTGCTTTTCATTCATGTCTTGTTTCCCTTATGCAGCTCAACTTTTCTGTGACAGTACTGCTAGCAAAAAAGAGACATAAATCACGTCCTTGATTTCTTGGTACTACAAAGCCCGCACAATATTTTGTACCCTCCATATTCCTCCTGTTTGACTGAATGGTTCAGTCAAAATAAAGACGAGACCATTAGAACAGATACTTTGGCAATGTAGTTTGTCTTAAGACGAACTTCAAACACTATTGCAGTCAGAAGGGTTGCGTATTCTCTACTTGCTATTTCATCTTACTTAAATTAAATTCACAGTACCCTGAGAGAAATCCACTAACACTCCGCAATAAATTCAATTGTTAGTACGCCATTAAACCTTGCATTATTTTCTTAATGTATGGCCATTACCAGAAGTTCTATTCTAAATAACACAATTCTAATGCACTGTGGAGATTAAGAGTCCAATAATCCTAAAAGTTTCCTGTTCCCAGAAACATATTTTTATCTTTCATTCTGTCGCTAGAACTTAAAAAAAACCCTCAAACACCCAGACCAAGGAAGAACGCCTCATTACATAAATCTTGTGCATTTTTTTACTTTAATCTGTGTAAATTTTTAAAATAATTTATAACTTCCAATTGCCAGTAACTTCCAGCATATATAACTTCCAATATAACTTTCATTTTTTTCCTATAACATCATCTAAAACCAAGATCTTATCATGTACTCAGTCCTGAAGCATATGCAATTTTACTTTTCTGCTCAGTTTTCTGTGAAAGCCAGTAGGATATCTTTGAATATGATTTTCATGTTTCCTAAAGTCCTGATATCTACCAGTTTTTACTTTAAAATACTGCTCCTCAAAATGTTTGTATATTCCTGTGGAAGTTGTCTGGTAGGTATTTTTTTTTCCAGGCTCATATATAGAGGTGATGACATATATGAGGGCACTAGACAAAGCTCTTAAGGGGTTGGTGTAAATTTCTTTTGGGTTGCCCAGAAAAGTGTGTTGGACTTTTAGCTACAGTGCTGAGCAAGGTGATGCAGAATCATGGCATGCGTAGAAGATATTCAGAGATATTTTTGTGACTCCAGTACCACATCTACTGTTTTGGCTAGACAGACGTTAATCTTCCTTTTGGAAGTTTTGTCATCTAGGGATGAAATGAATTTCTCAGTCATTTCATAAGACATCTGGTAACCAGGTCTCAACCTCTTTCAGTAGGAGGGATGCTTGTAAGGAGTTAATCCAGAAAGTGCCAGTAGATGGTGCTCAAGGCTACTTAGCAGCAACCGTGGCTGTGTAGGACGGATAAACCTACTGATAACCCATTGCGCATTTCAGAGTGTTTCCCACTGCAATCATTATCTCAAGTTCTTAACAAATCGGATTCCAGTTCACATGCAGAAGTCTAATCCCCCGAAATTTTTGAACCACTTAGCTTTCTGAACCTGCAAATCTTAGGACATTAAAATTCAGAACACCTCTATTTTAATCCAGGTCTCTAACTTAGCGGCTTATGTAGATCTTAGTGATGTAAGGTTAATTCTTCATTGATTCACGAGATGTTAATAGTTTTTCTTGTGCTACTTAACCAACTTCTGTGTCAGTGGTATGTGATCCTGTCACATGCCTCACCTCTTGAAAAGTCCATGTTATGGAAAGGAAGATCAGGCATTAAGTTTTAAGAATAAAAGCAGGAGACGGAAGAAGGAAGAATACATGTTGCTACTGTAATGAGGAAAAAGTCACCAAAGTCGTAAGCCAGACTTAAAAGTTCCCAGGCAGAAAAGTGTAAGCTACTATGATTGTAATGAGATAGCTATGAAAAGAAGAGGGGAAAAAAGAAACCGATAGATACGAACATAAAAATAGTAAGCCCAAGGATACACAGTTAGATCAAAGGTCCTTCTGTGCTGGCACACCATTTCTGAGAGTTGATAATACCAAATCTTAAAGACGTGCACAAGAACAGGGTAAGTGTATGGTCCTGCTACCCCAGAGAATTCTTCTCTTTGGCTGTTTGTGGCTCAAGGACTTTTAAAGCCAGGTACACTTTCGGTTGTTTCATGTCTTAGATCACGAGATATGGCAACTGTGAGGCAGGCTTGGAAGTACGATCAATGTTATTCTTGGGAAAACACTATCCCACTCAATGGTTGTATTTATTTACAGTAAAACGCAAGATCTTCTCATCTAATTCCATTTAAGGGAGATTTGGACCTCAAATTTCCATTTTGAGGTTTATGTCATCACAGCTGATCACTGCCTGTGTGAATCCTCTTGCAGAGTGAGAACATATTACCTACAGCTACATACTATATACTCTCTCCGTCTGCTCCTCAACCCCTCCTTTCCTCTCTTTGAATGGATGATGGCATCTGAATATTAATCTTTATAGGGGCAGACTTTTCAGCTGAAATAACTCACCCCTTTACCACATGCTCTTCTTTTTTCATCTCTTTTTATAAGCTTGGTATTCCTGAGCTGTTTGTTATCCTCTACGAACACTGGAGGTTTTATACGGCAATCCTTAGTAATTTTTAATTTTTTTTTTTTTTTACATCTGTGTCAAGATGAGCCAGAGGAAAAGGCATTATCTCTGAACTATTAAGTTTAAACAGCTGGGGTCACATGACATGCCTGAATTCAGTTTTCTGGGGTTTTTTATTTGGTTGGTTGGCTTATTTGGTTTGGTTGGGTTTACTTCTTTGTTTATCGCTTTGGGTAGGTGTACACTTTTAGTCCTGACACAAACAAGGAATCATTCCTATAGGAGTCATTGCATGGCCCTTGGTGACATACCTTGGTAGCATCGTTTGTTAAGGTAGGAATGTGTGAAGAGTGTAAGTAAATAGGGGAATGAATGCTACCAGAGAAAGTTGTATATGCTTATGACCCATGTGCTCTGGGGAGGTGGGGTGTATATGTGTGCGCAAATCCGTGTGCGCAAATCTGTGTGCGCATCTGCAGTTAGAGCTTTGGCATTAGTAACAGAAGGCTGTTTAGATATTATTAGAGGTTTATTAGCATTTTGTGAGTATTCAGTATGGTCGTTCATCTGCAGTGTTACTGATACATATCCAAATTTTATAGCTCACTGACTGACAGTTTGTTATGCCTTGCTAATACATTAGTAAACCATTTTGATCTTGATTTGATTTTTGCTCACTGACTGAGCAGTTTCTTCCTGTGAGAACTCCCACTACTGTCATTTCATTTATGTCTTCGGTGGTTGATAATGGTTTATGAAGTTCAGGATTTGGGGAATCCTATGGCTCTTGTCACTCAATACTAGTAGAAGCCATCTAGTTTCAAGTAATTTTTGAAAAAATTTGTTATGTAGGCTGAAGCTTCTGAAGTCTAATGTAAATAGCTCAACATAGTTGAGAAATTGAAGTCCAGACTTCAACAAGCAACCCTCTGTACAGTAAGGCTTCAGAGAAAGGTCTGCTTGATTCTTCGGTTTGGAAAACCACAAAATAATATATAACAGATTACTAGTTTCTAGTGTTGCTATCGTAAATGAAAGAATCCAATACCTCCAATGGTGTGTAAAGGAGGACTATCCCAACCTGCTGAAATAAGGTGTATTTTTCACATGCTAAAAAGTTAGGCAATGACATGCATTACTATTTAACGTCGAAGCTAAGATCTTTATTATATCCAGCAAGTCAATATACATGTATATAGATAAGAAGAGATATCATTAGAAAGCACTGAAGAATAGGATTTCAAGAGAAATAAAAACCTCATTAGCAGGACTTGTCTTCACTCAGAGATTTGACAAAGATTTCGCTAGGGAAGATGATCCTCTGCCCTTTGCGAGGTCTTTTGCAATTTCCTATGAAGCATCTAGTATTTTCAACTGTGGAAGACTGATCAACATACTGCAGAAATAATAGTTTTGACTCAGAGTGGCAAGACCTATTAAAAGAAAAATAAAGGAGCAACTTAAATAATGAGAGGAAGTAAAGGTGACCAAGACAAGATCCTAAGTAAGCCTCTCTGATTTAATGAAAAATATTAAAAAGTTATTCCTCAAGTGATAAAGAGGGCAATTTCTTTTCATTTGCATTTCATAGAAAAATGAATCAGAATATAATCTTGTTGAAGTGTTCTCTAATCTCATTAAGGAAGGTACGGTGATGTGAAGTCACCTTCAATAAAAGAATCATCAGCTAAGAGCATAAATAGTATTCCTTTCTTATTACCTTCTATTTACATCTTATAGATGCTTGTTAGCTTGATGTTAATAGGTAGCACCTTGACTTAACCTTTTGGTTGAAACGTGTGGTGTAATTAATAACTAATTCACTTTTTTCTAAATGGATATGAATATGGAGGACTATCTGTCTTGACTGTGGGAGATTTAAATTCTTTTTTCTTCTGAACACATTTCTTAGTTCCAGAAAGGAATGTCTTCCAAAGTTGGAAATGTTTTTATTTCCCATTATAAAAAATAGATCACTTATTTAAGGTCCTACTGTACCATAGGAAGATATGATGATTTCAGGCAAACCTATGTATTGTAGAACACACTGTTTTTCCTGCACCAGCTGAACTTCCAGCCACCCAGCTTTCTAGAGTTGCTGGAAGCCCAGGCTTTCGAAATCAAATTAGGCAGCCATGAATTAAGTCTTAAATTTCCAATTACTGGAGCATAAGCTTAGAAATCTAGTTTACATTTAGGTACAAAGAGAAACTTTAGATTATATGTTTGTCTTAACCTGGAGCTGAATCTCACCCTTTGTTCGTGGTAACCTTCAACCTTCTAATTAGTTTAATTACTATTTGAGCTATGTATTTTCCATAAAGTCTCTTAGTAACTTCATTGCTTTTGGTATGTGTATGCTTTCGTTTTTATTATATTCATTTTTTAAGTTTGCACAAAAACATTTCTGAAATTTATCATTTTCTTGCTGTGAAACGAAGAATATAATATAATAAAACAAGGGCAGCAGGACTTAAAAATTCTATGCTGACTTGAATATAACCACTACAATGCTTTCACAGTCATGCATATTATGCAGAAGACTGCTCAGGAAAATATGCAGTACCAAGCATTTTTATCCTTTACTACTAGACTAAGTGTCTATATTGCTGCAAATGGATTTTGCTTTAGCCTTTAGCAGGTCCTCAATTAATTCTTCATATCATTATTCTATTGCAAAGATGTTACAAGTTGTCATTTTCTGTAAGAAAATTATGACAGAAAAACAACAAAAAAGTATAATTTTATATAGTAAAGATATCAATACAGGCCATTATATAAAAATCCATTGGAATATAAAACAACTGAAAAAGTATTTCATTGGCTTATTGTAAAGAGAAGTAGCAGCTACTCAGATAAGAATGTGTTTTCACAATGGCATGCAGTCCCTGGTGCCACCAGCAGAACTTCAAAAAATAAATATGCTCAAGGGCCTATCTGAGGGCCCAGCTACACTGTACTGTGCAGAGCTGTATTACAGACACCGAGCAAAGATGTGGACATAACATAGTGCAAAGCCATACAGAAATCACACAGAATCATCTGGTTGGAAGAGACCTTTAAGATCATTGAGTCCAGCTGTTCAGCCTGCATGGCTAGAGTCCCTAATCCATGCCCCTTATCTCCACATCTACATGTCTTGTAAATGCTTCCAGGGATGGGGACTCCACCACCAACTTGGGCAGCTCAAGTCCCAGAAGCATAATAGATATGACTATATTATGTCCATTTATGGACCTCGCTACTTGAGAGACATAGGTATCCCAGGACACCTCTATATGATTTAGACATATTTTGAATATTATTCTGAACTGAGTCTGGACAAGATGTTTAAGTGATTTTTCATCATCTCAGTTTCTCCATCTGTTTAAACTGTGATCATTGTATTTGCATCTGACTTAAAAGAGATTGGGAGACCTGTGTCACTGAAGTGTAAAACATTTTAAGAGATGTGGCTAAGACTGCTGCACAATTATCGAGTAATTTCAAGTAAAATTGAATAAAAAATATTAAAAATTATATTT
>NW_010423958.1:24639-26704 GCF_000710305.1 Buceros rhinoceros silvestris | reverse complement strand
TATATATATGATTTAATGAGACCTGGTAACTTGATATACCAACACCTGTGCTGCATTAAAAACAGGATATTGTGCGTCCTTCTAAACTGTACCAGATAAAACTGCTCACTCATAGTGTAGTCTACTTTGCATTGCAGGAATGTGGTAACACGCCCTCTTACCAAGGACTGCAGATAGGCCTTGGTGAAACCCCGGATGTGGCTTTTTCCATATGGATGGAACTTCTTCTTTGTGTTCGTGCTTTTAATATTATTTAACTTGCCTTTTTTTTTTCTTTTGTTTTCATGTAAAGAAAAAAACAGTGCAGGCATACCACTACCACTTCATGATAAGCATAATTTCCATGAAAATATGTCACCGATCCCTTAGAAGGAACAATGGTAGGAAGCAAAAATGAAGAGTTTTCATTGTAGCTGAAGGATGTACTATGAAATATTAATGAACAGCTCATCATGACTTTTCTTCCAATGAGTTTCTCTTAGTGGGCTTTGAGAAAAGGCACTCATCCTTTAGCATTGAAGACTCTATATCAAGATTTGGCCAACGCATTTGATGCATTTGGGAGGAACAAAGTTGAGATACAACTGTAATGAATAAGGTATCATCTCAAAAGTGAGGGATTGCTGCTAACGTGTACTGCCACCAAATGGTCAAGCGAGTGAAAAGCACCAGTTTCCTCTGTATGCTAGAACAAGCAGCATTCCCAGAAACTACTTATGTGGCCTGTCAGAAAAATATGGTTTTATTAATAAAATAATAAATTTGATATTGTACTTAGTATTTAATTAATAGAAAATACGAAATTAAGTGTTTCAGATCCAAACAGGAACTATTACTGGATTACGTGAAAATGCCTAACCTTTAGAAATTCCTTTTCTCTCCTTCATTCTTTCAGTTCTAGTGTTTATTACACCATGACCTCACTGAAAGCTGAACATCTCCTGTCTGAACTGGGATTTCCCCTTTCATTGCTGCAGCAGGCAGCCTTTTTTTCCGTTTTAATACCTGTCTACTGCTCTTGCTTCCCAAGCCTATCAACACTATCTTGCCAGGGATTTCATGTCCCTTCACTGTGGCAAATAAAGAAAAAAACCTAACCAAACAACATGGCTCCCCCTCACTCTGCATGGTTTTGTTTACTGAACTCATCAACTTCAAGTCCTGGTTCAGGACTCAGTCCTGGTGCAAAGATTACAGGAGACAGACATAGGCTAATGGCTGATGACAGAGCCATAGTGGGCCACTGATGGATATTCTCCTATATGATAAAAGGCCCAGTGCATGATTTAGCACCATTCTTTCGTGAGCAGTGCTAGCCCACAGCAACCAGCAACCAGTCAGCCTAATGCCCATTTGCTTCCAAAATTAAATTATAGGTTCTGCAGAATAAAGCTTATTTCATCTAATATGCTTTTTATGGTGTTAAGCACAGCAGGATCCCAATTTGGACATCTGGGTACTCTTACAAAACAAAAAATGAATCACGCTAATAATAACTATGACTTAAAGGCAGCAAACTTACAGTCATATGTTGGCATTTGCAGCATGGGAATGTAAGAAGTGCACCTCCCTTCTCATAGTCTCATGCACAGACTGTCTTAATTTTGGAACTTGGGCTAAAATAAAAAATACGTGGTTACAAATACTGAGTTACTTGGGGTGAGGATTAATCTTGTACAGTATTTATGCACAACACTTAATGCACAGGATCTTGGAGGAACTTGTAGGCATTGCCCCAGGACAAAAGTGCAGCCACTGTCTCTGACACCAATGCAATGAGACGGAAAGGTGAACCTTTGCCTGAGATACTCTTCTGCACCAGACATGGAAAATGGTGCTGAGCTGTGGGGAAGAGCAGCACTCTGCCAGCATGCACAGACAGCAAAACAGTTAAAACCTTCAGCCTGTGCAGTCCTTTGGGCAGTGCCTTGGCTTCCTATCTGCCTGAACAGGATTTATTTATCAATAACCAGAGGTGTGCTGGAGCTAGAGCAGAGAGAGAAAGCTGCCTTTGTCATGAACCTCTCACTGTCTGAGTTTGGACAGAATGAGCAAAAAAGGGAAA
>NW_010423958.1:0-24598 GCF_000710305.1 Buceros rhinoceros silvestris | reverse complement strand
AGTGTTGACAGAATGATCGAAAAAGGAAAAGAGAAGTGGTGAATGAAGAGAAGATGAAGGGCAAGATACAGTACTGAGATTGCTGGTAGTTAGAGAAGGCATATGACCATCTCAGGGTAATACATTTTTTATTCCCCAGCACTACCATTCACACAAGTAACGTTGTCACTCTAGTCTATGTTTGTCGGCCCAGGGGATGGAATGGTGAGGATGGATCCAGGCACAGTGGATAAAAAGGTACAGCTGACATCTGAGGCAATGTGAAAAACTGTATTTGTGAGATCAATGGGTCATCAAAGCTGTCACTGCAGGAAGGATAGAGGGAGATAGCAATGCAAAAAGACTGAAATGGCAACAATAGAAGAAGAAAGTATATATAAATCCCTTTTGTCATTATGCCCATTTGTATGCATAATTTGTAAATATGAAGTTAATTTTTTTATGAAAGGAAATGCCAGGATATAAATACCTGAGGCCAGAAGACAGGTTCCAGTTCGCCAAAACCAAGCTTTGGTATGCTGTTCCAGACAGCTCAGTCACAAAACTAGACCTGGGTTAACACAAATGTTAATGCATGTACTTAGGCATCTGAGCACACCTTGTATTTTGTAGACTTATAAAGGAAAGTTAATTCCATTCAATTAAAGATAGTTATGAAAAATTATATCCTGGAGGGCAAGACATAACAAATACTGAGATATTATCCTATACTTGCCTGTGGCAATAACATAGAGTTTAAAAATAAACTGAGTAAAGGGAAGACTTTACAAAACCATGGAAAAAACGGTCTCAATTCACATAATTTCTGGAAAATTTATCACTGTGATGGTTCAGGATTAATTAGAGTTCTGACTCCACTTTTAAGAAAGACAAGTATCAGTCACAGTAAAACAATGAGCATTGTATATAATGTGATTATCTCAAATAGTCACAACTACTGTAATGTCCTGAGAGGTCTCTTCCAGACCTTTGGTGCCCATCCTACCACACAGCTAACCCTTCTGCATTGCAGCTAATAACATAGGCTTGAGCACCAGGACCTCCTGCACATTGATTTATAGGCCAAAGAAATGTTGCCTAAAAAGCTGGGGAAATAAAGCCTCCCAGAGAGGACAATAGGTTTTCTTCACAAAACATATGTGCTGAATTTCCACGTTTTTAGTCTTCTCCATTGGTTTCACTCAAGATGCATTGCAAGTTAATCACTTTATCAATTTTCACATATGAATATCACCCATCCTAGAAAATAATCTCTTCTAGATTTCATGAAATAACAATGTGCTTTTGCATTAATTAAAAGGGGGAGGAGGGGGGAGGGGAGTGGGAGGAGAAGAAAAAAGAAGCAGGCTCAGTTGAAAATTAAAGACTTGTGCCAGGCAGACTGGATCTGCATTTGCAATATCCTTGCTTCAGGGTATTTGGATGTATCCACAGTTTTGATTCAGACCATTAGCGAGACAGAACCCAACTGTAAAATTCTAAGAGATCTGAGCAATGCTTAGAGTGTATTTGGATATAGAGTTTTGGCTGACCTATTTAAAGGATGATGTTGTGCAAGTCATTACTCCATAATCTAGGCAAGTGCCAAGACATATTTAATAGGAAAAAGTAGCCAAGACCTAGAAGATTGTTTTTTTTTTTTATAAAGACCGGGAAAAAAAAAATTATATATCACATTGTAGAGTTTTGCACATATCTCTCTGCAGAAGAAGTCTCCATGGAAGTCTCCTTCCGCTTCTCCTGGGAAGAAAAACAGCTTTAGAATTAGAGAGAGGCAATTTAGGATTTTTTTCTGTAAAACAAGATAGCTTTACTGTGGTTCTGAAACAACTGTGATGGTTTCTTTTCCAGTAAGCTGGAAAAGCTTAGTTATCTACTGCCTAGTGGTCTGTTTGGGCAACTTCACCTTATAGAGGATCAAAACCATGGCCGTGAGCTGTGCTTTGTCTCTCTTTGAGTTCTTCTTGTGGCCTCTGCACAAAACCCAAGAGGGTTCAGCCATTGCTACTGTAGATAGGTCTCTCTGAAACACTGGCCCAAAACTCATGTTCTATAAGAAACACTGTATTTCATCAGTACACAGAACAACAGGATAAATTAGCAAACAAAAGGCATCACCTAAATACTGGACAAGGAGGTAGGATCTTAATCTGCTTTCTACTAATGATATCTTTGTGGCCTGGAGGAGTATCACATATCCTGTTTGCTTTTGCTTCCACATGCTAGCTGCTCTGTAAGAGGATAACAATCTCAAACCTTGTTGTAAGAATTAGTTAATAACAGTAAGTGTATTGATAAGGTCAACGAGCAGTTTTGTGTAACAAGAAAGTGATTCAGCATGAATTATTCTTTTGTTGATGAAAAACTGGTTTAAAGAAAACAGATTTAATCACAAAAAAAAAAAAAAAAAAAAAAAAAAAAAAAAAAAAAAAAAAAAAAAAAAAAAAAGCCTTTTGGTCAAACTAGAGTGGTGAAAAGAAACAAAGTCTATTACTAAAAAAAGAAGCTCCAGATTAGAAATGCAGACATACTATTTGCTGGTAAAAAGCAAGGCCCTGTTTGTAAATATTTGCACCAAGCCCCAAATCCACTCAAACACAGATCTTGTCTAGTCTCAGAAAACAGGTCAAGTTTGTAGATGTACTAGCTAACGTACGGATAAGGACTACCACACACAGAGCATCACTGCTAAAATACATTATGCAGGCCGGCTGACACTGAGATGCTTCTCATCCTGGGATGACGTATTAATTAAATTTCATCCACGTTTGCAACAGCTTGATGATAATGGGCTCATTTTGGTTCCTCTTCTCAGAAAAACATCCTGTCCTTCCCATTGGGATCTTCAACTCTCTAGTAAGTCTCAGGGCATACCAGGAGACATCTAAAAATTAAAAAAAAAAAAAAAAAGGGAAAACATTCTAGGAAATTACACTTGGGATTGAACTTTATAAGCAATCAACTGAACAACATAAAACTGGAAGACAGTCTTGCGCAGGCAAGGGAGAGCTGGGCGCTGGTGCTGGGGGAGGCTGCGCACTGTGCTGCTCTCTCTGCTGCAGTGCCACAATGCCTGCCTTCTATTAAACTCTCCTCCTGGTGGGGTGGGAATTCTTGTGTTCCTAAACTACTCATGGACAATTCATAAGCATAATGGAAATTAAATTCATTGAATAAAATATGTGCTGTAAGTTAGGCAATTGTCTCTAGCATGTTCTCTGAAAGCTTTGTCTATTCAATTTCAAATGATTCCAGAGACAGATACATGGATATAACTTCTGATTTTCTCTGGCCCTTAGGACTCTGATGTCTGACTACTTTACCATCTGCAGCATATTTATTCTCACAAGACCTCTGTGATGTACAGAAGGACTATTATACCCATCTTAAGGATGAGGAATGAGAGCCAGAACAACGCTGGGATCAAATAGGTGATCCAGGCTTGAGTAGGGTATGCACTGAAGCTTTCGTGATCATAGACTGAAGCCTTAATTACTGCATGTTTCCCTCCCTCCACCCCCACTCCCCCTCTTTGCCGGGAGATTTTTCAAGCTGGGGAATTCCGTAGAGTTAGCAAAAATTCTATGAAAAAGATTTATTTCCTTTTTTACAGTCTGTAGAGCTTTTTCCCAGAATGGAAGATTGGAAGGAGCTGGAGAGTGAAATCTGAGATAAGGGGAATAGGTTTAAAATCATAATGTGAAGGTAACTTCTACGATATCAGTAAGATAGAAATTGAAGCGAGGCCTCAAAGAAGAGGGGGTGGGAGAATTCCCCTACAGCAGTGAGCAAAAAAATCCATAGGAGTGACACATTACACTTTTCAGATCATATCAAACTCTCCTGCCAGAACAGCAGATAGGTTTAGTTTTTCAACTCAGCCCCTGTAACCCAGCCCCTGCTGCCCATTACTGCTTTCTGTTGTCCTATGGCAGTCTAGCCCTTAAATACACTTTTTATTTAGGTCCACATCACATTACACACTTCTAGACTGCTGTCCATTGTTACTACCTTTCGGTTTTGCTAATTTCCAGAAATTTTAGATTCTCTAGTTGTATTATGCTGCATTTTTTGAGGCTGAATCATAGTTTAATACTTTCAACCCATATTCTTTATCCCTCAGTGTGGAGTTTATTATTACTCCTGGCCTCTTTCATGTTTACTTCACTTCTCAAACCTAATTACGGTAGTTTTACTATCCTCTTCCATTGAATCTATATTGACATGCAATGAGACTAATCCCTGTGACACTGTATAGATAATTCACAGCCAGCTTAACCTACTGCCGTTAACTGTTACTCTTAATTTATAACCCTTCAGGTAATGAATGCACTGTTCATGTGCTTATTCACTTCCCAGTTAATTTACAATAATTTTCCAATTTTTCAAGAAGCAATGAAAAAATTTCTCTCAACATCTGGCTAGATTTACTCCATACACAGTATCATATAAATCACTGATGATGATTTACATCCTGCAATAAGTATAAATAAAAGAGCATGGTATGATCCCTCTACCTCTCCCTAGCTATCCTAATACAATAATTTTTATTTTTCAAGAATTCTTTGCAGCAAGAGCAGATGAGGCTGCAAACTGTGCAGCACATCAAAAAAGCCCACTGATAGGGAGTGCTGCGAGCCCACAGCAAACAGACTTAATCTGCAAAGGAAAAAGTTCAGGTTCTTTTCAATTGCTTTGCAACTAGTAAAGGCTGGGAGAACATACACAACCAATTGCTGTGGCTTGGGTGATTTATGACAACTTAATTGCATTTTTGAAATCAAGAGAGATAAAACTATACTGTAAATGCTTATAGCTCACAGTTACTTTCCTTTCTTCCCCTTCCCTTCCCTTCCCTTCCCTTCCCTTCCCTTTCCCCTCTCCCCCTCCCTCTCTTTCCTCTTTTCCACTGCTTAAAGTGCCATTTCTGAGAAAACACAAAATGAAATCATAAGAACTTGAGGCAAATTAAATGTTTATGGATATCCATATTCCTATCACTGATTCATGTATTTACAAGAAATCCTTTAAACACATTGACCAAATGCAAATGGTAGTAATTATATCTGGCCTCCCTAAATATGCCCATTATTGTTTAATACAAAGACATTTATCTTAACTTCCTCAAAAAAGCTGTTATTCCTGGCATGGTATGGTTGCCCTATACTTCAGCAGTAACTGCATTTCAGTGGTGGGTGAAGAATGATTTTTATATGTACAGTCTGTAAAACTCTCTGGGATCGTCACGATGAAAGGTGCTCTGTGTCCAACACTATTATTAACTTACTGTATTTCATCAGGTTATTCTATTTCACATCCTGTCACTCTATCGAAAAAGCCTTGCCAAAAAGAAAAGCTGTGCAATGTCATCAATTGAGAAAACAGACTCCTTCAAGAGTCAATGTAGCATGCAGGTAGCATGGAAGTCCCCAGGAGTTCAGGCAGGCCTTGCTACACCATGGAAGGACATCTGCAGTTTCAGCACGTGTTAGGTGTAAAACACTGTGTTTTCTAACACAGTGCTAGTACAGTGAGATGAAGGATAAGAACTGAATTAGATTGTGAAGAATGCTTAATATATCATGTTGAATTAATACCTCTTCAGAACTACTGGAAATGGTCATTTATATTTTATTAGTTTATGCAGATGGATGCAATTTGGCAAATTCTGAAACAGTTTGTTAAGCTTTTTAACAGTCCTAATAAAAAACATCTGAGTCTTCTTAAACAGAAAACTTCTATTCAATTATTCATTACTTTAAGAGATAAAATAAAACCATTTGTTATTTCCATTTATTTTTACTGCAAAGTCCATGCGTATTACCTTTAATCATCCTCTTTTTTTTGTTTGTTTTTTTTTTTTTTTTTTTTTTTTTTTTCTTCCTAGCTAGTTCTTTGTAATGCTATAAATTGTATCAGGTAGTTTTCATAAAATTTATGGAACACCATTGCAGCTAAAAAACAAAATGAAGATCAAACTTCTGATCTGAATGATTTTTGGTAAGATTTGTGACGGTGACTCCTGAAATCCTAACTGCATTCAACCAGCTCCTGGCTTCCTAGATGTATTCCAGAACAGCTCTTTTTAAAAGAGGGAAACTAGACCTAGACAAGATCTAATGGATTTCCAAATAAAAAAAGTTCACATCAACACTTTATTACTTGTCTTGCAAATCTTTACACAAACAAGCAAGTACTACTGTGATTAATTTATTGTCTTCCCAAGTCCTCATAAATCTACAGGCATTCTGTAACGATATAATAACAAGTTTTGTTTCGAAGATCACAGCTAATATTCTAGCCAACAGACTTCCCTTTCCTTAAGGTTGAATGGCAGATTTTTTCCAAGCCCTAAGCAAGAGGCAGCACATTGATGCACCGCCACCAGTAAAAACCAGGGCTGCGCTTGCAATTTCAGGAACCACCTTATGCTTTGGCCACCTCGATGATGTGACAAGGCAGTGATTTCACCAGGTCTCTCCCCCTTAAAGGGCGTGTTTCATGGAAGAGCAGTCAGCACAGCATGCTGTCCCCTCCTTGCCTCGCACTTCCACTCTTCCAAGCTATCGGATGGCCCTTAATTATTGTGTTTATTTTAACTGAAAGGAAAAGAAAAACTGTCAGAAATGGATCAGATTCTCTGATAAATCATGCTGTTCTGGGCACAGGGTAGTTAAAACTGAACAAAAGCAATTCTTCTCTTCACCTTTCTAATTCTGGTCTATGCCTGAAAGCTGCCTTTCCTTAATACAATATAATACAGTGCAGAAATTGCTCAAAATTGGACCAGAAATATATCTTCATAGGCTGCTTTCTGGGGAAAGAACTAGCTAGTAAATGAACCATAGCCATAACCCCTGCAGCTGCAGACTCCTTATCAGCAGCTCATCACCTGCATTGGAGTAAGAGTTGTATCCAGGTTAAGGTTTTTAAGTTGTTCTATGCTAAGGGGCAGACTGCACTCTCTTCAAAGCTCTTCTTTAAATGCCTAATAATGCAGTGTTAACAAAGAAATAAAAACCTATGTTAAAGTAACATAGTCTAAGTTAAATTAAAACCTAAGGGTTTTGATTTCAGAAACAGAGGCAACTATACCAGAATATTTTTACCACACTTTTGTTAAAATATCATAGGGTATTATTCTCAGTCCCCTGTGGCTATAAGTACAATGGGTGGACAGAGCATTCGCTCCGCATATGCTGCTTGGCTTGAAGTCAGACTTCTTAACAGTATCTCAGTGGCATTTTCCCCAGGCCAATTTCCTTTGTTGCGTTTTTTTGGGGTTTTTTACAGGGAAAAAATGTATGTCACTGAAGAACCACATGAGAAACAGTCTTAAAATTGTGACATATCCTTCATCTCAATGGAAATGCCCCCAGTGTTTCATCTTCATGAAAATACTGTAGGGTTGCATTGAAATCTAATTTCTTATAAGGAAATGCAAGCAAAAAAAATTTAAAAAAAAGAGAAACACACTCGCTACCCTAGAGTGCAGTATATTAAACTCCACTGCTTCACTTTGTTAGAAGTGTCTGATGAAAGGGAAGATGAGCAGATGTAAAGCAATAAGGAAAAAGGTGAGGTTTTGGCAGGATGGAGAAGAGAGTGCTGGGCAGAGGATGCTGAAGAGCCACTTGCCCTGGTGCCTTGTATAGAGAGAATAAAGGTGGGTTTAAGACATCTGTCTGTTCAAGACCAGTAAGAGAAGAATCATGTATGACAGAATTTTCCAAAACGTTGGGTTAAGCTAACCCACCAAAAGGTTTTGCGAATTGCACTGCCTGGGATTTTTTTTTTTTTTTTTTTTTTTTTTTTTATAAAAATTTGGGTTTTTCTTTTTTGACAAACATCAGCGTGTTTTGTCTTGGGTTTTTTTTTTTTTTTTTTTTTTTTTTTTTGTAAAAATTTGGGTTCTACTACTTTGCAGAACTACCATAAAGGATTAGCAATTATTTTACCTTTAAATCAAATAGATCTGCTAGTAACTGACTTTTAATAGATATAACTGACTAGCAAGCACAGTGTATAATGGTAATAACAAAACCAATAAATTCCATATATTCATATTTATTGAGCCTCTTTCAGACTTGAGCACTTTAAGCACTCTTGGCTTAAAGCTTGATTTCTCCATGCTACTTCTTACAAAGTTTTAATCTTCCATTAATGGTCAGAAGTTTATTTTTTGTTTATGACAACTACGTGGTTTTTATGGGTGAAGCAAGAGGCCTTAGGAAAAATGCTGGGATGGAAGGAAGGGGGAAGTACTTTGAATGTTGATGAAGAATTAATTCAGAACTCAGTTCTTCCAGGCTTTTAATGATGTTTTCTTTTTGGAAAGACATTAGAGTTATTTAATTCATGTGACCTCTATGGCATTGAGGACAATGCTTTGATTTTTTTTTCTTTACTATGCTATTTTATCTTTTTTATCTGTTACATTTAAAGGTCTTTGTTTTTTATCAGATGTGATGTTTAAACTCTGCTGTAATTACTGGCTTTTTTCCTTTCTCACATTTAGTTTATTAATGTTGTTACTCACATCAGATTATCTAAATATTTTGAGAACTCTGCAGGGATTGATAGAGGGCAATTAATATCAACTGTTATTCTCTTTTCTTTATCCCATGCTCCCAAGAACTTATCTTTAATCTAGATTAAAGGGATGGGAGAAGGAGAGGAATTCAAGTCATTTGGACCAGGATTTAGAATCTAAATGTCTTCAAAGTTGTGCTCAGCTGTTTCAGTTTAGCCTTCTGCAGTGACAGGGACCATCTGAGGACTTTGGATTTGGATCCAGGTTTGGATTCCTTGGAAATGAGCGTCACACAAAGAGGCAAAGATAAACACAGAGATGTACACACAAATGTTCAGGATGGGCTGGGCCTGCCTCTAGTTGCACATTTATAAGATTAATCTGGTATCATAAAAAGGCTAATAGTAGAATAATCATAGACACAAACAGATGGTCAGAAACAAACTAGGAAACCTCTAAGACAAAAACCTAAATACTATTACTAGACCCTGTTCTCTCTTCTATTAGCCAGTCTGGCACATAAAGCCAGGGTATTAATTTCATGGCATTTTATGGATGAAGCAAAATGTCTTCTAGAAAACACAGAATCATAGAATGGTTTGGTTGGAAGCAATCTTTAAGATTTCCCAGTTCCAATCTCCCTGTAATGGGCAGGGACACCTTCTAGTAGACCAGGTTGCTCAAAGTTCCATCTAGCCCGGCTTTGAACATTTCCAGGGATGGGGCATCCACAACTTCTCAGGGCAATCTGTTCCAGTGCTTCACTATGCTCACTGTAAAGAATTTCTCTGTGATATTGAAACTAGATCTCCCTTCTTTCAGCATGAAACCATTTCCCCAATACACTCCCCAATAAAGTGTCCCTCCCCATATTTCCTGTAGGCCTCCTTTAAGTACTGGAAGGCCACTGTAAGGTCTCCCTGGAACCTTCTTTTCTCTAGGCTGAACAACCCCAACTTCCTCAGCCTGTCCTCATATGGGAGGTCATTGAAAACAGTGAAATTTAAATTGCTAAAAGATGCTGCGTCTAATGAGATGAGATACAAAATAGCCCTGAATGTGGGCTCAGCAGTTAAAATATATCAGCTCCACTGCACTTATTCATGCACACAAAATTCAGTGGGGCAGAGACAGTCTTAAATTACTGCAGGACTTGCTTTGCAGCACACTGAAGTCTTTTTCTACAAAATATGCAGGCAACATCTGATGAGATGGACCTTTATCACAAGCTAGAGAAAGCTCTCTTTGACCCAAAAACTGTGGAATGCTAGCGAGATGCACCTGGTATTGACTAGTGGACTGTTATTAAATATTAACAAAAGGACAGCTAGTTACATGATCTGGAAATACTTAACCAACAGAGGGAAAAGAAATTGATACAGAATCCAGGGCACATCAGCTGTCACTACTCTTTCCTCTTTAGCTAGCTTTGCTTTACTTCCTTCTTTTTAGCTTCTCCTTATATCATCTTTTCTGTACTTCTGAACTAGTTTATCACTCAGTGTTTGGGGGTGGTGGGATCAAATGCAAATCAGGACCTGAATCTCAAGGATCGTTTCTGAGCTACTGCTGGACTCCATCCATTCTGTAATAGGGTGGAAGGGCTAGAGCACAGGAGGTTGAGCAGAGCGGTTGTTTGTACAGAGGCAGACCTCACACAGCTCTCACCCTGTTGGGATTTAGGGCCTGCTAGGAAAATAAGATTGTTGCTTGGACTGACTGGACCTTGTTAACATTTGTACTCTGGCTGGTTTCATCTCACCTAAGTCCAGGTAGCTGGCCAGGTACCTTAATCAGGAATCTATTCATTGTTAGCTCCCTCTTGAAACAGAAGGAAAAATCTCACCAGTGTATTCAGCTCACCCTTAACTTCCCAAAATGTCTCTTTCTTAACAGACCATTACAGTAGCCTCGGGCAAATATGCTCCTAGCTTAAGTCCGTTGCTTAAACCGTGTGAATCAGACCTTTGCATTCAGCTTCTGCCCTATAAAACTGAGCAAGAATGAGAGGAGGAAGTGTAGACCTGCAGGCGAGAAAGTGAGGCAGCTGAATCCTATGTGACACTTTTATTCAGCCAGTAGCATAGCACATGTCATTGCATGAGCTGGCACCATGCATTTGCTCATTGGGACATATGGTAACCAGAGAAGCCACAGAGCTGCTCAGTACTACAGGCAAAAAACGTGCCAGTCTTTGTTTCTTATATCCCCAGAGACTCAGCCAGCAAGAAACAAATGTTGAGAGGTCTGAAACAAACCCAGAAAACCGGGTCAAACAGTGCAACCAAACCAGGTCAAATAGCGGAACCAGGTCTCCTACTCTCTGAGGAAGATAACAACAATTTCTGCAACTGAACGGTCTGCAGTTTGCAACCTTTTCTGGGTTGAGAAAAAAATCGGGGTACAAAGAGCCCCCAAGATTGGGCTAGTTCCATCTGTGTATCACCATTTTGTGGTACAAAACCAATACCTGGACAGAAAGAAAAAATCTAGACCACGCCTCAGCTGAACCAAAACATTAATCTGATGGTTTTTTCTATTGTAGGGCTAATTGCAAACATTTAATACGGCTGATGTGAAAATGCAGTCAGAACAGTGAGCACACAGAACTCTTTTGTCATCCAAGCTATTAAAAAACAATGACCTTGTTCTGATCTCAAGAATATATAGATCAGTGTTAACCCCACTCAAGAATAGTGTTAGGCTGCTATAAAAGTAGTTTTCGTGAAGATAAATTCACCTTCTATTATTGGTGACCAATATTACTAGGCTCTTACTGACGTTTCTAAGAAAACTGTCCCACTTCTTAAATACTCCTTTAATTTGTAAAAGCAATTCTTGAACAGATTCATAGGTCCAGTGCTTTCTCCCCAAATAAAACAAAATAATAACCCCCCCCACAAAATCCCCTCAAGTCTTTCCTGAGATCTTCCTGGAAGAGATGAAAAAAAGTAGTATATTTTTGCTCTGGAAACATTAAAATGCATGTGGCAGAATTATTCTTCTTCCTTTTACCCCTTGAGAAAAGTTTTCTTGGAAGAACAGCCTCCTCAGAAACTGGTAGAGTTGTAAAATTTAGAGATGCCAGAGCAAAATTAAAAAATAAAAGGTGCAGAAAACGGAGCTACTAAGACTTTTGTTTTCTGACATGAATCTGTTGCAGAGTAAACTACAGTTTTGTGTTTTATACTGTGTGTTGTTCGCTGGAATTAGGACAACAAACATCAGAAGACATGTCACTGTCATCTAAAATGACACTCCTGGCAGTTCATTCTGTTTCAAGGCTTTCAAAGTTTCAGCGTCTGAAAAACAGCAAGAAAAAAAAATGATTATTTTAATGGGCCCTGTTTGCAGCACCCCATGATGAGATCATTCACTGTCAGGGGCAGTTTATATCAGTTCTGCCACTGATCCCTGTTTCCCAAGACTGTTTTCACCAAGTATCCTGTTCTTTCCCCATGACTAACTCTAACACTCCTGTTATGGCCAATACTGTTGTTACATGCTAACACTTAAAGGCAACTGGTATGACAATTACCCAGTTGCAAATTTTACCAAGCAAAGGTTTGAACTTAATATAGTTGCAAAATTTATAATGTGTATAATTACATATTATCAATACCTACTATTTTTCTGTCATATATTCTGCAAATTTGTCCATTCCATCAGAAGAATTCAAGTCTCCTGGTACTGCCCAGTGAAATGAGGCTGGGGAGCTCCATGGTCATCCCCCACGCCAGGGAAGGCTAGTGAATTCCCAGCACATCAATGACTGAGGTGTGCAAGTTCTGGGAGGGTTTTGCAGATGTCAGTGTCAATCACACATCTTAAACTTTAAAATTATGGTGATACTGTACGTTTTGGTCTGCATGGCAATGAAATTAAACTGGTATTAAAACCTATACCTACTAGTATAATTTTACATATTTTAATTATATTTACAGTTTCCTCTTGGGGTAGCAGTACTGCAAAAACTCTCACATGCTGGGATATATTTAGTTTTAAAAATTTTTAGTCATTTGAAGGGCTTTGGTGCCTGCAGAACAAAGTACAATCTCTTCTTGACACTTGATATTGTTTCCCCCCATCATATTCTAATAGCTGAGATAACTTCCTCCACATTTACTAAACTGTAGCAATGTCTCTGAAGCCCCAGTAGTTTGACTTTAAAAATAAAACAGTTTTGATGGTGATCAAGACAGAACTGAAGAAGCTCCAAGATGATTATGTAAAAACAGTGGTGGTGCAAAGTCTCTGAAAGAAAGATATTCTGCTTTTCCATCCTAGGTCATACTTCTTGAAAGTGTTGCTCTCATTCATGTGCTGGCAACGTGTGGCATATCTATATACAGTCCTTTCAAATATTGGTCTTTGAATGCAGGGACCTGAATTTTCTTTCAGAGCTGCCAAAAGCTCAAATGTGCCACAATTTGCCCTAGCCTGCTGAAGAGATTGAAGAGAAGGATCCATAGTTGGAAAAGGCAAAAAGACAAATCTCTTCAACATACAAAGGCAATACCAAGGTGAAGTCTTCACACCTTATATGTATAGCTGAAGTCATGCTGTAATTTGTGTCAAGCACTAAATTTTCCTTATGCCTGTTGGGTCAAAGAGAATGATGAAAAGCTAAAACAAACACACATGAGGTATAAATGATATTAAGACCAGTCAGTAATTACTTGAAGTTAACTCCAGCCCTGTTACACTCAATTTCACAAACTGAGAGTCTACAAGTCAGGACTGTCAAATACCAAGAGAGTAAAAAATGGACAAGACAGTAAAAGTGATTCCTCATGTACATGATATCCCTTGTCACTCATACGCTGGATTGCAAAACTAACTCTTAACTAACAACTCCTACTCATCTTGCTGTAGAGAAAAAGCATGACTACATGGAGCAACAACTTTTTGAAAAAGAAATCACAAATATCTTCATTCTTTCTCTGTTCAGACCCAAGGGAAATACCCAAAGCAAAAGCTTGGCTCTATTATAGGCTTGCAAGCTACAAGTTCCCACTAAACATATTAATTTGTGTGTGGATGACCTGTCCATCATTCAGTCTTATTAATAAAGAGGCTAAAACTGGACATGACCAGTTTTAAATTGGACTGATACCAGAGCTTTGTGAAACTGAGGTGGGATTTCAGGAGAAGAGGACTAAAAAGAGGCGTTTTCCCTCAGTCCTCAGTCCAAAGTAGCATTCCCAAGATGCTTTTATCAACGGAAAAGTAGCAACAGAAATACTGAAAAAAATAATTACCTTGGCGTCACTGGTAGAGGCTGTGCAGCATTTGAGCCCCTGTTAGGTTTGTTATAGACCACATTCATTTTCCAGGTCTGAGATCTGACTACTGAGCCCAAAGGAAATTCCGTATCAATTTCTGCTTTGGAGAGTTTAGTTTTACAGGGAAAGCTTTATTCCAGATCAGTTGAGTAATCCATAGGCCCTCACTTAATGTTAGGAGGTTATTTGATATTCTAGAGATTTCTCTTTGTAACTTCAAATGCCACTTCTTTAGTTCAGATAATCACTTCTAAGTTTTTAATTTGATAAACCAGTCCCAAGGTCTAGACTTATTCTCAAAATATAGCACAAATTTAATTCCAAGGAACCACCCCTAGGTCTGCCCACAATCACAGCCTCTGTCTGGGGTACCACCACCATATTCCCAGCTGGTATAGGTCAGCTGATGAGGTACATGGACAGCAGATGAAATGCACTCAACTTCATTATCGTGGACTTTCATTCCTTTGACAACCTAAAGTTCTTCTGAAATCTGCGTTCACTTTTCTCTTCTTAAAGCTATGAATGACTAACAAAATACTTGTGTTTCAAACTAACAAAATACTCCGTGTTTCTACTTACATACCATTGTTACATTGGCAACCCTTAGTAGACCCACGAGCAGTTTATTTTGGCATAATCCCCACATTGCTGCTGAAATAAATGATCCCATCTTCCCACTGCTTGTTCCCACCCATACCTTCTTTCCTGAGCTGGCATCAGCGTTTGTGCAGCTGCATGCTGAACTGATAAACTTTCTTTGCAAAGTTTTTTTTTTGGCTTGGGCTAGATGGCTTTCAGCAGTTACGACATTTGATGGTGAGGCTGGCTACACTAGATGGAAGTGTTTATAGGATTAGAAATGCTCCACGTGTACATACTATGGCAACAAATACTTTTGTTAGCCTTTTAATACAAGGCCAGTAATCATTAGCATCAGGTTGATTAAACTGTATCTGCTCATTATCAAAAAAAGAGGTAATCACTAACTGGTTATCTTCAATACTTTAAGGGTATTATGAATTTTGACAAGGCTTTTAAGTGCAAATTCTTCAAAAGACACTGTAAAAGTCCTCACTGTAGAAAGCACATAAAGTTGTGTGAAACTCAAGCCTGCACATACCATACTGCATGTATTAAGCATACATGGTATGCTTCAAACTTACCAGCGATTTTTACTTCTCACTATTTAGATATATGAGAGAGAAAGAGACAAGACTATTCTTAGGATTAGCTATAAATTCTGGCCAGCCAGGGAAACCTGAATTTCCATAGTGGTTTTACCTCTGTATCTAAAATGTAAAGACAAAGAGACATTCCTTTATTTTAATCAATATTCACTTTCCATTTGTACCACTCCTGCAGAATATGAATGAGGGATATCAGCTCTCTAAAATAGAGAACCACATTTGCAGTTCCCAGACCCCTACAAAGTGGCTGTACATCAGTACAGAGTATGCTTCTCTGAAGCTCCTACATGAAGGGTTTCTACCACACTCTTGAAGAATTCTGCAGTGTGTCTAGACTCATGGCAAAGGTGAGGAAAAAAAGGGCTGCTGCTGTCTGTCCTTCAGAGCAAACACTGGCCAGAAGCAAGTAAGTCCAGGTCCTGCCCTTGCCTGGAAAAAGAGGCTATAGTTCCCTGGCTGTGGGTATATATGTTTATTAAATAAAATTACATAAATATTTATTAAAAATAAAAAATTGAGGTGGCTACGAAAAGTCCAGACTTTTTGTAGGGGTAATGAGAGGACTGCCTTGAGGCTGAAACATGCTGGGAAAAAAGAACTGGGATATGCCTTGAACTAGAAAAAAAAAAAAGAAAAAGAAAAAAAGTAACATCATTTAGGCTAGCAAATATTTGTCTCTACCTGGCATTTGAAAAAAATTGCCATAACTGCAGTTTGACCTAGTATCTTCTCTTTCATACAACATACAACTCATTCATCTCCATGGTAGAGATATCTGGTAAGTCATTTGAGTTAATCCATGGAAAATATGTTAGTGCTTTTGCTTATGGAATGGTTACTCTTTTAATAAACACATTATTGGGGTTTTTTTTCCTGTTAATTTTTCTTTTTAATTATTGATAGCATTATCCCAAATACAGTGCTGGAAAAGCAGAAGCCCTTTAGGACTCTAGGGCTTGTATCGCACAACCTCCATGGTGTTAGCACATCTGTATTAAGTTTGTGAAATAGTTCATTTGAACAAATTCATTCACAAATATTTGTGAATTGAAGCTCTAAGGAAAAGAAACTTAAGTACACTGGAAGATCCATGCTTTCACTGAGAGTATTTCACTTAACTTTAGCTGTCTAAAAGTTAGGTGTCTCATCTAGTCCCAGATGATCCTTCTATAAGCTCCACAGTTCCCTCTAGACAGCAGATATCTTACCCACAATAAGTATCAAAATTATGCTGGCGTAAAAGACAGGAACTGCTTTCTGAAGATGTCTCTACCTCTTCATCAACTGTATGAGAAGGCTAGGCAACAAGTTAAAGCTTATGAAATAACACTTAGACAGCTAAAATTTGGTCAAACAACTCCCATCCTTTCTGACAGACACCAGCTTAGAAGCTTCCCAAGGAAATTGCTGCTACTCTAGCCATTGTTGCCACCAGTCTGCTCTACAGCTTCAGTTTACAGTAATTTATTTTTCATTCTTATCTTAGTTCTTGTAGTTCCTGTGATGCCTTCAAAACCTCCACTGAGTTGTCAGAACTACTGGGACTCAAGAGACTGTGACTCACACACACCAAATGGATCCTGGCACACAGGCTGTTATCAGCTTCACAACTGCCCTCAGATGTGAACGCTCCTACAGTGCTTAGTGTGACGACCCTCTCAGGGTTTTACTCAGCAACAAAGTTACCTTTTCTGCATTATTGCTGTTGTCTCAGTGTGCATACTGAAGGAACTCAGGCTCCCCGTTATGCATCATTAGCTTTGTCATCTTCTCTCAGGATATGGAAATTTTCTCCTATATAATCAGCTACATTGAACTAAATTGAGGTCTGACTTGTGTCAACATCAGTTATCCAGAATCCGTGGAAGTGTTCCAATATCATCAAGGCATCACGCTTTTCAGATGATGAATACACATTTACCTAATCTGACCTTCTGCTGAACAAGTACTTTATGGATCAACCAGAACCCTCTTTATTGTAACACATAACACTTACTGGCTCTCTCGATTACTTCCCCTTAAATGCGCTTTGGAGAAAAAAGAAATGCAAGACAACCAAAAAACTCTACTTTCCCTCCTCCCTTCCCCCGACGTACAGCTATCATTGAGATAGCAGGTATCACTGCTGGGGCCTATAACAAACATACATCTATTAATCATCTCTTGCATTTTCTTGGTAATATCTGAAGACAGGAAAAAATAAATCACTTAATGTAGCTCTGGTGCCAGAACAATATCCTAAAATACAGGTCCATATACATAAATAACTTGACATTTTCTGGCATTGCACCTAATTTATATTTAGTGCATGTGAAACACTTGCCTGGTGGACTTTTCTTTTTCAGTGTATAGGTGATGCAAGGATGGATCTTACAGATATTAACTTCTTTCTCTTTTCCAAAAATAGTCACCTGAGTATTTTGGAACTATAATACTCCTGTAAATTTTGCAAGACTAAATTACTGTGCTAAAGGGAGGATATTGTCCTTCAAAATTAACATATTTTCTTAGAAAAAATAACCTAAAGTTACTACTTTCCATCAGGATTTCCATTAGATTCACATCTTCACAATTTTTAAATGTCTGCTCCAGTGCCAAGTTTGTTCTTGTGCTGTGACACATGCTTCTCTCTATATACTTGTCTTGCAATAAGGACCAAGAATAGTCCTCAGCTCAACACCTTTTCTGACTTCTCGAACTTTGTGGCCTTCTGCTGAGAAAAAAATTTTCCTAAGCTTTTCCCACTCCAGAGGATTATACCATGATGTCTAATGTTTAAATAATGGTATTTTGTTTCTCTGTCACCAGGACAGAGGATTTACTAAGATCAAGATTAGCCCCAAGAGACCAATTTCTCCAGACCACCCTAACAGTCAATGAAGAAACAGGTTGTGGCCAGGAACAAGCAAGAGAAGAAGATAATTTCGTTCTTCTGAATCACTCTTTGAAAAACCCTATGGGTTTCCACTGCTTAGAGTCGAAGGAGATTAGCCTTACTAGGCTAAAACAGCTTTTGTGCATACTGATCAAAGCATTTTGGAAGTTCCTGACAAGTTTCTTTTCTGTTCAAAATGCCATCCAGTTGATTTCAAAGAAAAATATCCTTTACATCATTTCACGTTGTGTGCAGTCACCTCTGCCAAATAACACTGCAGTCTTGCAGTCTTGGGTACCCTTCCCTGTTCAGAGAATGTATTGTTACCTCCTCCATATAGCATGCAGTCTGCTGGCCTGAGAAGAAAGACTCAAGCTTTTCCAGTTTTGATTGTATGATGTCTTGGGAGCTGGGAGAGGAAATGTGATTGTTCCTGTACTGCATTTACATTGGTCAATGTTTCTGGAGTTCAACATGGAAAGGAAGTGGACAATCTTGGTCCTGATCCTCAGTCTATCCCAGAGCAGAGCACCAAAAACTCTCTAAAGGTTTTTTTTTGAGAGATTGTGTACCTCCTACAAATATAATGGGTGCTGACAGCATATTTTTGTGACATTAATATATACGAGGCTAAAACCTTGGCATTTTTTGTTTTCCTTTCAAAGCTAAGAAATAATGAACTTACCCAGTTTTAACAAGAGTTCACTTATATTCCATTATGCAGCCAGGTTGAAAAATAATTTTATTTCTTTTAAAAAATTAACATCTCCACATCTCTATGTGATTTAAAGTTTATTTCAAGATTTCTGCTGAATGCAGAGTTTAGGGGAAGCAAAAACACTGATGCATTAAGAATCAAAAAAGAATAAAACAAAATCTGGGAACTGTAACATTTAACAGTTCAATCTTCACTCTAGCTCTGTAAGTATAAGGATGGAGTGACCACTGATTGACATGTTCTTTTCAGAAACAGATTATACATTGGTCTCAGAATAAGATGTCAGCTGGTGCCCTCATGTGGATATGTGTGCCCTTATCTAGTGGAAAACGAAACTTTTAGTCAAAAAGAAGGCGTAGAAACTCTAGCATCTCAGTTTTGCACACAGGATTTGGACAGTTTAAGACAGTCGTTTGGTTATTGCTTGTAGTGCAGGCAATCCTATACTACCTAGTCGTAAACAGAACTTCCTAGTTGGATGGCAGCATATAACATGGCTCTTAATTTAAATCTGAGGTACAAAACCAAACTCATGCTTAACTACACAGCCACAATCAGTCTCCCTCACTAAAATTATTGATTCATATTAAAAAGCTATCAAGTGACTGGCTTGCAGAACTAATCACATAATTTTTTTTGGGGGGGTGGGGTGGGAAAATTTCAACAGAATATAATCTTTCTTGAGAAACTGCCTTTCTTGTTTGGCTGACAACTGGAGTGCTTGCTTTACTTCAGATGTCAGCCAGCACAGAAGTCAGCTGGGCATATACATAGGGCATATAGGCTGGTGCAAATAATTCCAGTTTGATCAACCTCAGTGGAAGATATCAAGTCAAGATCATGTTTTTCTGAAAATGTGCCAAACAGGTGAGTAAAAAGCACACACCACTTCTAATAAGAACATGAATTCAGTTTTGTATATTGACTGTACAATGATTAACATTTGGTGACTGTCAGCAAGGGTCCTACATAGACAGTAAAGACATAGGTGTAGGAACACTGCATGATGCAAGCGGCAGCCAACCCCCCCAGCTAGAGTCAGTGCAGATTTAGTCCTATAGTGCCTCTTGTGCCACTGTCTTTTTTGAGTACTTTTAAAAGAGTCTGTTGCTCAAAAATGCTAAATATTAAGTGTAGAATTAACCAGGATGTTTAAACACAAGCCCAGCGTTCTAGAGGATAAGACTGAAGGCAAACTTGACTAGAATAACAGATATCAAAGGAATTAACCATGTGATACAAACAGAATCTAATCCTAAACTAGACTGCCATTTGAGGAATATCCTATCACAATTGTGCTGTGTGTGCCCCTAGAGGAGGGTATAGATACTGATCTGAAATACTGTAAAAACATCAGCAAAACTTCCATTTTCAAGCTGAACAAAGCAGCTACAATGATTACGAAGAATTGCTAGGTAGGGTAGCTGCAATGTGTAATCAGATACGACAAGTGTCTACATCAACCCCCAAATTCTGAACTGGTGGGTAAAGACATTGGTTTTAGTTTCATCAGCTGCCCACAGATCAGGGTAACTCCTGTGGAATTTCATTGGCTTCAGCAAATCAATATTGTGAAATGTTTCCTACCTTGTGCAATGTTACAAATTCTTACACATTATGGTAATTAGAGGACCAACAATTTCATTTTGGAATATAAACTAACACTGTATTATTTATCTGCAGGCATTTCATGTCTCCCTGTGCTAGGTGCTTTTCAAAAGAAGGACAGAAAGCATACAAGTCAAACAAAATGCTACAGCAAGTGAGAAACCTATCTTTTAAGAAATAGTATCAGAGACATGACTTGTAGATTTGATAGCATTCAAAATTCTTTGGACTTTTAACTACATTATGTGAATACAGGCCTTTGCAGAAAGCAATGCATTTTTGACAATTGTTTTTCTATAATGACAGATAACACATTTGGTATTTAAAATACTCAGATTATCCAGATCAAATATTAGCCAGGTAGTTCAGTAGTATCATAAAATATGAGGTTTTGTATGTTAAAACTTGCACTTTCCTTTGGCAAAGATTGCAGAACAGTTTTTACCTTAGCATCATCACTGAATGCTGTAATGCCCTTTCCTGTCAATTTTCAGAGCATGTGTTATATGGCTTAATGATCATCCAAAACTCCATAGCTAGTTTATTTGAAATATGCTGTTGTGCATGCTGGTTTAATTTTAGCTACCCTTTAGCTTTCCTTTAGCTATCCTTTGGGGCAAAGGACAGTACAAAAATGAAAGAGGTTATCTCTTTATAAATACTGCAGCTGTCAACAGAAAAGCAAAATACTTTATACAAAATCTGCAAATTTATGGCATTTTTAAAATCTTAAAGCGGTTACATATTTCATTTATTGCAGTTGCTCAATGAAACCAGAAAGGAATTCTTGTAGAAAAGACTTGAGACAGTTGAACTGAAGGAGTTGTGTGCCTATGAATTATAGTTCCAGACTGCTTATGCTCTGCCTTAAAGCTGTGTATTTTCTCTGTACTTGTGCAATGCATTTATATTGGAAGGCCCTCTTAAAACTGGGTGATCTATTGGTTTAGGGAGCTAAAGATTAATTCCAGATGTGGTCATGCTCTTCTAGGCCTTCAAAAAGTAACTACTGCACCATCTGTTTTCTAAAAGACAATTTCAAAGAGTGCCAAGGGGAATATTAAAGACATTGGTCAGGTGACCAGATTTACCTCACACGCAGGAATCCTAGAGGTCACAGTTCCTCAGATAGATTAATATGTTCACTTTTCTTCTGTCCATTGTTCCACCGTGGCACATCAAGGAACAGCTCCCCTTCCTCCCGAAACAGGAAGGAGATGCTTCCCAGATTATTATCAGTGTTAACATGTATGAGACTAAATTCAGACCTGAATTCAGTGGAATGATTGGAATTCATGGTGCCAGAACTATCTCTAAGACCTGCCCCACTTTTGGATCCTTGTAGATTATTCCAAACAGATTTGGTTGGTTTATTTGTTTTATTTAAATGAAGTCAGAGGCAGGAGGTTAATGCTAAACTTACTCAGATCTGGGTGGTTTCCTAAGACAAACAAAGGGTGCAACAGATAATGACAGGCTATTCCAAAACATGATCATTTTTACTTTTCCTGGTTACTTCTGAAGCTCTAAGCAAAGGAATTGCATCTGTTCTTCTATATACAGTGTTATTTCACTATCTACATCTCAGGCATATTTCAAACATGCATTTGGATCTAGCACCAGCATAACTTAGAGTCTTCATAACAGTAAAACAGGAGTAAAAAATTCTCTGGAGACTTCCTAAGTATAAACCTGAAGTTAAGAGCAATAACTTGCGATTTCCATCAGATAGTCCTGAGAAAAGGGTCTAAAATGAAAACAAAAGGAAACACGATCTACTAGAGGTTAGACAATCACAATCTTGTGCCATGCCAGTCATTTTCACATTAAGTAAATCACTGGAAAAAGAAATAAAGATTAACAATATGTCTCCAGTTCATTCCTCTTTTGTTTCTTCTAGTGCATCCAGTCATGTTTTATACCAATTCTTGTAATAAGTTACTGCAAAAATAGCTTAGGACTAGCAGACTAGTGTACCTACTTACGCATTGTTGACTTTGCTGTTCTCTCCGTTTAACAGCACACTGCAGAATCAGTGTCTTAGACTGTAAGCTTAGTGTCTGGGTATACCCCAGCTACATTTTCAAGTTCAAAGTTGGCTGCTGGTAAGTCAGAAATAAATTAACAGGAATAACTACTCCTCTCCATTTGCCTCTCCTTAGTATTATTAGAATTGAACTTCTCTCAAACCACAATCTATTTGGGTGCTGTAAAGGAATTTAATGCAATAATATTTGCAGGTTTTCAGTATTAAACAAAGAAAGTATAATAGGAAATGTCTGCTTTGCCTTCATCACAGCTTTTAAAATTAGAGACATCTGAAAGAAATACATTCTGAGAGACTAACAGACATGCTGCTATAGGAAGATGCATATCCACCTATTAGCTACAGCAAAGGCCCCATGGCTTAGGTTAAGATATAATTGAAAATATTAGACTCAGTAACTAACACTCAGAACTACATGCTATATATTGCAGCTACTCACCAAACACACACCAAAAACTGCAAAAGAAAATGGTGCCTGAAAGAAGACTCCGAACCAGAAAATATTTTAAGGGAAAATCATGTGGAGCTAGCCTATAGAAATCACAGATGAGAGATGGTTTTGAAATTCCAGTCTCTGCAGGGCTAACCTATCTCCTCCAGCGTTATTGAAACATCTTGAACTTCTCCTTTTGCAGATCTTTATATATATCTTTACACTCAAAAAACTTCTACAGAACAAGACAAACAAACAAAAAACAATCTGAATAAAACTTGCAAACTAAGCAGTGTCACACCTCTTGCTGAGGCTGCTGTTCCTGGAAGAAAAGACCTCCAGAACTAACAGGATTTAAGGAGAGTTTTGGTTTTGACATTCATATTACACTTCAGCTTTATTCCTGCTTTTGTTTAAGAACTTTTAACCTCTTTTCATCTGTTCTAGAACATAGTTAACAGATTAGAAGAGCCACAAGTCCTACTCTATTCTTAGGCTATCTAGGCACAAATTCTGCCTTTAAGTTAGTCGTGCAATACAGGGCTGAAGACTGATCCATTCTTTGAAAAACAGTCAAGATTTAGCTTAGGTGAGTCATTGGCAGGAGATCAAACAAAGAAAATCCAGGTATTCACTGCCAGTAACTCCTGGAGTGTGCCAATAAATCATTCAAAGCTCACTGTTTTCTGGTCTGAGAGGCTCATTTGCTCCACCTGAGCCCAGCACTCACCCACTTAACTCTATGGACAGACACCTGTGGCACATCTTTTGCACAAGAGGAACATGCCAGCCACTTGCTAGCTATTGGCTGGGTCATACAGATCTTGTCAAAGTTCTCTCTTTCATTTAAGATGTATAGACCCAAAATTACACAGCCCACTGAAGAAAGAAAGCAATCATCTTATTCTCTTGACTCATGTTGTCGTGAGACAAGTTCAGTCTGTAACAGTAGTTAATCATGCACAAAGAAAAGAATACAGTTTTAAAAAATAACTTACCTGTTCCTCACAGCACAGGATTATGACATGGTGTATTGGGTAACTGGTACATGCTCCATGGCAATAATTGTATTTCTATTGCACGTTTTTTTGAAAACTTTAATCACGTAACTTTCACGGTTTGTACCTCAGAGGGTTGACTTATTACACAAAAATTCCATTTCCTTTCTCAGCCATCTTTGGAAATGATTGGATAGTAGTTATTTGATAGCAATTTTTTTTGTTTGTTTTTGTTTTGCTGAATGTTGCATCCAGCTAGAAGGCTGTTTTCCACCTGCCCAAATCATAAATAATTACTGACCACAAATTCCGTGTTGCTGGTAACAGCTGCAGACTTACCCCTTGTTCTCCTGAGAGGAGGAGCTCCCCCTTCACTGTTGTGAGGTTCCAAGCGTTACCAGGCAAACAGGAGAGAAATAACCCTGGCCACCCACGAGGACATGGCTTTGGGGCACAATTGTGCCCTGCAGAACAACTGCTGCAGGTCTCTCTGCAGAACCTGACACAGACCCCACAGTGCTCCCCGCTCCTCCCTGCCACCAAACTGCCCCAGGCTGGCCAGCATCCTTCCACCATGCTAGCTTTCCACGCAGGCGGTTGCTGAGGGGGTACAGTTGTCTATACAGGCACAGGGAGAGATGCCACGGTAATCTCTGCAGTGAAACAGGAGCCACCGCAGCATTTTGGTGGCTTTTTGGCTTTTACACATTATGTATACCTATTACGTGCATGTGCTGTGGACGTACAATGTGTCAAAGGCAGTGGACGTATAATGTCTACAATTATGTGCAGGCCCGTGCACGCTGGGGACTGAACGCAATGAAAAATCACGCTTTTAAGGTGCTGTCCACAAAATTACAGGCTGCCTTTGGGGGGCAAAGCCACGGCCTCTCACTCCCTGCTCTCCCACC
>NW_010423957.1:0-8516 GCF_000710305.1 Buceros rhinoceros silvestris | reverse complement strand
AAGCCATGATGATGATGATGATGATATGGAGGTTGAAGCTTTTATTGCATGCATGTACATAGACAAGTATACAGGTTTACTTCCCAGCTCAGAAGGAGGATAAATCTTAACAGACAGGCAGAGTCATACTGTTCCTGGAAAATGTCCAATTTATATGTATCTCTTTAATAATGTGGACCTACCAGAATCCCATGTGATTTGCTAGTCAAAACACTGGGAAATATCCAAAATTCAGCTATCTTAAAATACGGTAATATGTATTATATATACCACAACCCTTCAAACTGTAACCGCAGTTCCTGACACCTTTCATACAGCCCTCTGTTACTTTAAGGAAAATCAGCTGGAAATCAAATGCTTTAAAGCGAAAGAATTGTTTTGAATAAGAACTGAAAAGCTAAAGCCCCATCTGCTCCGCAACCACAGTGAAGACATCTTGCTATATTTTATGGGAATAGGGCTGTGTCTTGGCATCCAATGCATGACAATGGATGCACCTCATGTTGAGCAGCATGCCATGCTATGATTAACTCCCTGCCTTCCCCTTAGACTTGCCTAAGGGGTGGAAACCACAGACTAGAAGCATTCATGAGCATGGAGTAGATGGATGGGAGGGGAAAGATTGGTAGAACCTTAAGACACCCTTTGCTCCTTCCTTATGCTGTGCATTTGTTTCTTAATTGGAACAAAGGCATAATATGCATATTATATACAAACTAAATATTTTATGTCAGTTTTGAGCTGTAATAAAATCTTTGATCTTTGATCAAAATATAGCTTGAGACTACAAGCAGATAGGCTCCTGATTAAGCGCTTACTTAATTCTCATCTTAACCAATCACTTAAATCACCTAGAACTTGTTTTATTGAGTCAAGGTCTAAACATTTCATTAACTGAAGTTGGGTCCTCACTCAGCCAAATGCCCAGACCCAAATTCCCACTCAAGATAGATTTCCAATTCTTAAGGAATTTTGGGGACTTTTTTAACATTTGACACATATTAAAATAGACTTGAAGTTACAGAATTACACCAATAAATATTCAAATATAAGATTGATGACTGTCCTGGGTTCAACATGGAGGAACCGGATGCTTGCTGGGAATAATTCTCATTCGTTCATTAACCAAAACAAGGAAGTTTCAGCCCAAACCGGGACAATGACTCTTCTGATTTCAGTCCTTTCACTCTCACTGTCTCTCCAGCAACAAAATTCTAGGGTTAGAATTTCCTTCACTGGAGATATTTCTGATTTGTATTTTTTAAAGAGAGAGGTTGAGGTCCCTCACATTGACTTGGCCAACATCTGACTTTGTTTTGAAACACTGAGAAAGCCAAACTAGCCTTGCTTTGATATCATACATTTCTTTGTTTCAGTTACCTAAGTTCTTTTTAATTCATTTTTGGAAATCACTGGCCACTCCCTCTTACCTATCAGAAGGCCACAAGTATCTACTTTGATTCATGACACTTTCCTCCTAATTGACAAAGAAGGCATTTTGAGGTAGAAAGACAGTTTTAACATCAAGCCAGTACAATTAGACTCCTAGTTTGTTCAACTTAAAAACATATTTTAAGAGATTATTTCTGTGATAAGTTCAATAGATTCCTCTTAAACACAGGAAAAACCTAACATCACATGCAGGAGATGTTGCTTGTCACTTCTTGTTAAAATGCTCCAGAATCTACACTACAGATTTTTGAAACAAGTGGCTATGTTATCTTACATCTTGTAGCGATTCAAGACACATCAGCTAAAACGAAATAGCAACCTGAGTTAGAACCACTTCAAAACTGGCAAAGTTCCCATCTGAAATATACACAAGCATATTAAGTCTCTGCAAAGTCAAGACTCCTAATCCTCCATTTGCCTTGATTTTTCTTTCCTCTCTGTTTTTGAACGGACAAAATGTGTGCGGCGTATTGAGGCACGTCCCAGCCGACGATCCTGGGTCAGGAAGTCGACCAAAGTCGAGCAAAGACCATTACTGACATCACAGCAAACCTTAAATACTCTCTGTCCCAAAGGCAGTAATTTCCACCAAAGGGCAAGTCCTAACATGTTTCTAAACAAGCCTAAAAACAAGACTCTACTATCTTATTTGTGCAGTTTCGCTCCTTCCTTTCCCAAGCCAGTCTATCCCGAGCATTCAGTCATTTGCAATGGTTCCTAGCACGCAGCAGCCAGTGTCTTCTGCAGGTGTTCACAGATCCCACAGCTTGCAGCTGACCAGAGCAATAACATCGTGGCCTTCAGCTGCTGGAAAAGCACCAGCTGTCCCCATGAATGTGTTCAAATATCACCGTCTAGCATAGCTAGCTGGTGGGGTTCCTGTTCTTAGAACACATCAGGTGTATTCTGCATATGCTGTTTGGAACCGGGGATCCAGAAACACTTGGGTTAATTTTCACTGGAGTAAATCCTTGTGTGTTTAAAGGAACTCTGCTGATTTAAGGTATAGCTACAGAGTTGACTCTAGTCTTCCTCTTTGGCCTGTGTATTTTACATTTTACCTTTCCACAGATTGAGTAACTACAGGTAGATGAGGTAGGAGCAACCTCCGCTCCTGTTCTGAACTGATGGCTGTGAGATGCCTCTGGTCTTGAAGTCACTTGACAATAGCTGACTTCATAAGCTTTGCTAAGGTGCTGGACATTTTAGATTTAATTTGAGATTTGAGGAAAGGATACTGATACCTAATGCATGTAACTGTCATGTTTGTGTTAAATTTTTATGAAGTAAGACACTGGTGGTGATCTTCACAAATCTTTACCTAGACAGTCTGGGAGTTCCTGCTCTGTTGTCCTGACCTACTCCAGGCTGTGTTACTCACAAAGCGATACAGCCATAAGATTTCTCCTTGCACTCGGTAGTCAGAAACTGAAACAAGCACATCTTCATAATCTCCGTATCAGTTCATAAATTATGTTCTTTCAAATTGCAGGGTTCCTCTTTTTCCACTGCAGTGATATATTCACTGGAATAGTTATGGACCAGTTACAACAGTAGCTGGAGCCTACTGATTGCAACGAGTTCTGTATAAAACCAGTATAGACTGCCAATTGCTTATGATACAAATTTCACTGAAACAGTCTTCATGAGAATATATTGTATTTGAATAACTACTGAGACAGATTGATATGATTAAGAATACATTAATAAAGCCTCATCCATTTAAGTTACTAGTGCTGTGTTAGTTCTTAATCTCAAAATCTGCTTAACTCTCTACAATAATATTTAAATGAGTGTATTTTGCCCTTAATAGGCAAAGTATTCAAAGTTCATTTGCCTTTATCTACAAAAAAACCAAAAATTATTGCACTTCTCTTTGTTGAGTCATGTTAAAATCTCTTTTAACTCTATTGTCTCAACATAACAGGAAAAAACTACTACAATACCAGACCTCTCTGTCCTTTGAAGGTGGCACAAAATAGAAGCATTCTTGTTGTAAACAAGTTTTGTGCATGTTGCAGTTTCCTTTTCCAGGTTAACCCCACACTGGCAAGCTTAACTATAGTGAAAAGAATAATTTAAGATGTTTTCTGTATTGTTGTGGGTTTATAGTTTACATGAAAAGGCTGCCCTCTTCTGATAACTTTTTAACTTCTAAAATCTTAACACATTTTTCTCATCTCCATTTACATTTTATCCTTTGTTCCTCTGTACATTGTATTCGTAGGACCATTATTCCTTTTCCTTACTCTCATAATCAGAACAGATATGAGAAGTTTAAATACACTGCGCAACTAATGTGTAAACTGCATGCAGTTGATAAACATGATAAAAATCACCAACTCTCCATTACTCAAACAGCCAAGCAGGAAGCAAGTGGATGTCTGGTATTCTGAGGCATAGTAGAAATATTAACTGCCACAGGTGTCACATTTCCACTTTTTCCAGGTGCCATTTCCCATATTTTGGATACACGCATCGTATAATTCACTAACTCAGAATGTTGTGCTGCATGTTTTCATACTGACCTCATTTTAATGAAGTTCAGATGCATTATAACACAGCTATTAGTTGAACAGATTTGACTGTAAGTTGCATCAACGCTGCAGATGTGCTATCCCACAGGTACAAATACCTGTCATTCTTACTAATAGTTTGCCTTTTTGTTTAACATCGTATTTAAAAATCCAAGCAATTTAAGCACATACATATATTTTTAAGTAATTCAGGAAGTGGAATAGGCTATTCTAAAAACATACTCATGCAACAGCTAGGATGGGCTTTCACATCTTTAGGGTTGATGAGCATGCATTAACTTTTCCCTCAGTGAGGTAGGAAGTAGCTGCCATTTAAGAACGGGGAGGCGATTAGTCACAGCTCAGCATCCTGCAGGATGCTTTAGTACTCCCACTGTTTGCGGCACCCTCTTAACTTGAATGTGTTAACTGCTGTCTGACTTAGGGGAATATGTAGCACTGCTTCCATCTTTCCTGATCTAGTCCTCACTAGGAGGTGGGTCGGGATAGAGGGAGCATTGCAGATCCGTGTGCAAGGGCGGGTGGTGAACTTGGCAGTGCTAGGTTTACAGTTGGAGTTGATGATCTTAAAGGTCTTTTCCAATCTGCATGATTCTATATATACCTTTAGCCACAGCATTTGGCAGTATCTTCATAAGCCTTTTAGTTTGAATTAGGACCATTCTGACCCACCGCATCCTAGTTCGCATTACAGAATGGTCTCAGAGCATGCAGAGTGGGTTGCTTTCAAACAAAATTAAATTGAAAGATGCTTTCCAGGAGCACATTGATGCACTCTGATCGGTACTGGGGAGTCACTCAGTGGGATCAGAGCAGCACTTGTCTGAGGACTTGATAGATCTAGAGCGTATGGTGAGTAATAAAGTCTCATGTCAACGGTTAAGCCTATCTATCGTCTCCTCCTGGGCCATGCTACTTAATGGCCACGACCACTGTCTCCAGCTGCACTGAAGTCATGGCAGGTCAGGGACCTAAGAACTCAGCTTATCAAAAAGCTACCACATTAGTTTTTAAGGTCATTAAAGATTTTAATTGTTGTTTCTCTCCTACACTCCTAAAGTAGGATGCAAAGAAGGATACAGGAGCTGAAACTAAAACTGGATTTTGATGCCACAGTGCAGAGCCTATTTGGCAGCTGCAGTAAATCCAGAGCTCTGTCGCAGTAGGCATGCTTCTTCACTTTGTGAGAAAGGACAGACAGTTCAGTTGGAATTGAGAACAACTAAACACAGGCTTTTTATTGACCATTTAATGTAAACAAATATACTAACAGCCCCTGAAGTAAGGCCTGTCACCCAGAGTCTCTCTCCCATTGAGTACTCCCTTTGCTGGACTCACCAGTGCTTTTTCTGTCTCAGTCAATCTTGGTTCCATACTGCACACTGGCACACCTTCAAGAGAAGGGGGGGAAAGTGGCCCAGCCCAGAACAGCTTAAAGCATGAGGGCACCAGTGCTCCCTTGGAAATCCACAGATGTAGACCCAAATCTCCCTTATGTCATGGATGACTAACTTGTACTCCAGACAGGGTCTCCTAATCATAAATTGTGTCTGCTAGGGAGCAATAGCATAACATTTTCCTTACATTTTTTGTTTAACAGAAGGCAGATTCTGTTTCAACGTTTTGTGTTCAAAGCACTGGATGTGCTCCAGGCCTGTCCATCACACTGAAGAGGGAGGTGTAAGCATGCTTCGACTTGGGATATTGATTAGCTAGGAGGCAGTGTCAAACTATTCTGCACTAAGACTGATGCACACATTTTGATATGCTCAGAAGAAATCTTGGAAACTTCAAAGTGAAAAAATAAGTTGAGATACCCACTGAGTGCTATTAGAGTAGCTAATATTAGAGTAGCTGTCAAATGCAGAAGGACTCTGGACTTAGGCTAAATCCTGATTTAGTACCTCTGTAGGTTCCCATGTGTGAATCCTTCCTTCCTCATTCACATCAGCTGCACTCTATTGGTCCATCACTTGCCATCCAGATGTTAATGTCTCATGTATTAATTACCCTGAAATGCTCCTTTAGAGGTAACCTATAACACTTTTTACAAAACCAGCATAAGAAGAACAGAAGTTTTTACTGGGCTTTCTTCATCCTAAAAAGATACTTGAACTCCTCAGCATCTCCTTACCAAATCGCTTTCACTTAGCTGCATATAAAACTAGCCATTAATTCCACCAACATATATCTGCACTTCATCTTATACAAATAAGTAATCCCAAAGTGAAATCAATCCTTATCTGAGGCAGAGATCATAAATCACAGCCTTAACTGTAAATAGCATCATTGAAATCAATAAAGCCATCCCAAATTAAACTAGCAAATGGTCTTGTTCTACATATCTTTAATCTGGAACATTTCAACTTACTGTGAATTGAGAGAGTGATGTAGTGAACATCTCCTGTATTATACATTGACTTTGGTCTAAGCAAGCTACTGCTTACTCCAGTGACTACTGGTACTTAATGAGTTTCTTGGCATATCCTCACTGTCATCTCATGTGAAACAGTATAGTTTAAAGAAAAGATGAATTTATCCAGTACTAATGAGGTCAAACACAAGAAAAACATGCTTATATTAGTTTTATAAACCTCTCACTCAATAATTTCATCTCTCTGTTACTAAACACTAAATACAAATACCGCATGAAATCTCCCAAGCTTGTTGCATTTGATAGAAATAACACAGAGTTCATTACTACAAGTATATACTAATGAGATCCCTTTGGTATTACTACAATATATTGGTTAATTACAGAGCCTACATCTACTCATGGGATACATCTTTATTCACATGTGTAGAGATTGTTCCTTATGTTAAACACACTGGATATGAGCAAATTCCTAAAATAATGTTAACAAAATTTATCATTACAAATTGGGAAGTATCTCTCAACTGGACAATTTTCCATTATACTGGTGACAAAATCAAAGCCCAACAGTATCACTAGGCCATCCAGCAGCCTAGTGCTTATTGCCAGATGCTGAACCTGAGCATTGGAACATTTAGGGTAGCTGTATAAAGCAAATATTTAATTCCAAGTCAAACTACTCTGAAATTACCTATTTCTCCATTTTAGGTTTTCTCAATGGAAATCAGTTTCGGGTTTTCAGCTCATTCTATATTTTCCCAATGAAAACATATGTACACCTTTTTGTAGTACAATGAAAAATGTTAGTGCATATTTTCTACTCTGACAGAGAATGCAAAACAGTACTGCAATGAGTCCAACCTCTCTTCAGCTCTGATGCAGAAGTCTGCTCAACTGAACTACCATTACCACTTCCTTCAGAACAGGGAACTCCCTGGAAGATTTTCATTTTCTGCCTGACTGTGGCATCGTCTGCTGAGCTTGAGGGAGCCGACAGAATTAGTACAAAGCAGCACATGGCAGTGAGCCATAAAAAGCACTGTATTTCCTAACAATTACAGCACATCTTTGTTGATGCTGGGAGACACAAGGCTACAGTCCAAATGCTTAGCCACTTGAGAAGTGCAATTATGCGTTGGAAATGCACTGCCTGGAACAGTCCCTCTTATGAAATGGAAATTACCAACTAAAATGGGAAACTAGAAAAAAAAAAAAGGTTCTTTCTGTCTCATGTTATTTACTGGAACCTTCTTATCAACCCCATTGCTTCTTTCCTTTTTACCCAAAGTTCACCCAAATCAAGGCAACAAATCACTATTCCTGTCCTACCTTTTTTATAGGTGTATTTAAAATGTGTGAAAACGCTATGATTACCTTTACACTGCACCACTGTGCAACACAGTTAGTCATGTCTGTATGCCTCCTTTTATCTTTTCACAAGCACCTTACCTCACATTTATTCCATGCATTTGTAACAGAAAAATTCTAGGAAAGTATCCAAGTCATCCGTTCTGCACATTTTCCTCCATGAATCTTATACTCAACCCCACAACTCAATATATCACAACTGCTTGTGTAGTCACCATTTTGACAGTATGTTTACATGGTAGATAAAGGACGCAGGAGGCTAGTATTCCATTGTATATGAGTTATGACTAATGCCTAAAAGCATATATTACTGCAAGTTCTCCTTTCCAAGGGCTGTGTTACCAGATTTCTATCCTAAATGGCAAAGAATATAGCTCATAGTGAAAATGCCGAACTCAGCAAATGCTGAAAAGGTAGACATTTAAGTGTTTCTTGCTTTAAACAGGGTAAACTGTGGAAAATCAAGCTCATACAGGTAAACAATCCACAAAACAGGGGAGAAATCACTCATTTGACAACAACATCAGTAATAGCTGGGGTAATAAACAAAACACTCAGTTCCATTACTGGAAAGAGAAGTATATCTACGCATTATGCTGCCAATTGACAGCTAATAAAATTTCATTAATTTTTCTAGATACTACCTTGCAATTGTCAAGTAAAATAGAGTATGTCAAGTAAAATAGAAGTTCATAGTCAAAAATATTCATACCTCTGAACTTCAATTCTTCTCAGCAAGACATAAAATCAATGAAAATAAAAATAATATAATAATATATTATTAT
>NW_010423956.1:74497-88939 GCF_000710305.1 Buceros rhinoceros silvestris | reverse complement strand
TTTTTAAATTTAAATTATAATATTTTATATTTAGAAGATATTTTACGTATTAATTATAGTTCCAACAGATTAATAAATGTCATTGACTTAAATGACTTGCTTGTAAATACTGTTTAAATATTTTTAAATAAGTTCGCAGTAAAACTGAAGATTGCATGCACAGGGAATGTAAGGTATTTTGATTCTAAAACATCAGTTAAGAAGCTAACATTGATTTCTTTTGGATCTGTGAAAACTGAAGTACGGTGAAGTAGTAACATTAATGTTTTATCAAAGATAAAGGTATCAAGATTGTTCTGCCTTAGTGAGTTTTAATGTTTTTCCATGATGGACGGGATTTTTCAACTTAGTTATCCTTTTTTTTCCCCAAAGAGTTTTCAATAGTAATTGTCTCTATTTATAAACCACTTTTATATTGTAGTACCTGACATGTTCAGAAGATGCTACTGTCCACTGGAATAGCAAGGAAAATCTGATCTCTTTTGTACAAACAGTGAGAAAACCTTGACACATGACTATTATAATGCCTCAGTTGACTTCTCTTACCCATATTTGTTTTGAGGATTCACCTTATTACACCCTAAAGCTGTTGTTGTCTTAATAAGTCAAAAGCAAGGTAGGTGTAGATTAGATAACTACAAGAACAGTCCTTATCAGAGAGAGTATGAAAGAGATCATGGAACAGATGTGGAGTTTAATATTAACTTAATAAATGAGGGAGATGAGAAAGCCAATGCAAATCTGATAGAAATATATTTTTATATTTCAATGTTTGAATAAGAAATACTTGTGGGTTTGATCTGCTTCAAAACAACTGTCAAGTAAGTCAAAAGATTTGTGGATGCATATCTGGCCTCATTATCAATTTTGCAAGACCACCTGGTAAATTCAGCATCCACGTAAGTGCCTTTTTAAAGTAAAAAAGCTTTTATTTCAACTGGTCCTACTTCACCTAAGTAACACTTTGCTTCTTCAGTCATAGATGATCAAATGTATAAGTCTATCACTGTCCCTCTGTAAGTTTGGCAACTGACTGTTAAGTAATCACAGTGTTACAAAGAACTATGGTCTAGCACTGTTGCCTGAAGGAAACAGAAGGCAAGATCTTCTAAAAAATGGCTAAAGGATAATTCATTTATGATGATATGATCATATAATGACATAAATGAATATCTTTTTGAAAATTCAAGGGAGTTTAAAATACAGATAAGAGTCCTGACTGTAGACACTACTATTCTTCAGTGTTTCTCAGTGCATTTTGACTTTTCATGATCTTTAAAATAATCATTCTGAAGAAGAGGTGTGTTCACGTATTATGAACATGGCTTTTCAATAAGCGGAATATGTCACTATTTTTTAGCTTCCATTCCTCTTTTGTAGTCTTCAAGTTTGCTCAGGTTCATCTGTAGGAACCTCTTCATGGTAAGACTGTACGAGTCTTCTTCTCAGTTACGTCAGTTTAAAGGGTTTTCCTCGCATTTCTTTCATAAATTTCATATTAATATGTGAACTTTATGAGATTTCAGGATATCCTCTAAGGTTTGTGCAGGCCTTCAGATATGCATTTGAAACAGCATGGCTGACTGAAAAAAACATGGTTTCTGAACTCTGGAATTTATATATTAATGACATCCCTAAGTCAATATAGATGAGATATTATTAAGAGGTTTTCACGACTTGAAAGATTGTTATGAGTTATATGGTTATATCACTGAAAAACTATGATCTGAGAAGGGCAATAGTAATTAAACATTTCAATTGTTTCAAATGCCTGGAGACCATGCAGAGGTGAAATGTGGACTTATAGAAGACATACCTGTTACACAGGCTCTTGGGTCCACACTGGATCACTTGTTCACCACAAATATTATTAAGTGGAAATGAAAGTACCACATCACTTTGGAAGCATGAAATATTTCATAAGTATTCACTACTGGAAGAGTAAACTCATAAGTAGTTTTCAGCCCTTTTCTATTAGAATAGAAATATAGCTGTAAGGCTTGTCTGGGCAGGTTAAGCTCCCTAAGTATAATATTTCAGTCAGTAGTTAAGGCAGCAGTTAAGGCTGACCAAATGCACTGAAGAATTTTTTTTTTTAAACTTATAATTAAAAATATATGTAATCTGTAACCTATCTGCCAGCCTGATTTCATGGAATCACAGAATGCTTTAGGTTGGAAGAGACCTTTAAAGGTCATCTAATCCAACCCCCCTGCAGAGAGCAGGAACATATTTAACTAGATCAGGTTGCTTGGAGCCCCATCCAACCTGACCTGATTTATCATATTTAAATTTCCTTTCAAAAAAGCAAGACTTTGAAATTCTTTAAAAGCCTTGAAGGCAAATATTCAGGCTTATTCCTTCAGAACTTAGCCTTTATATGATTTCTCAAAGCAAACCAATGAGCAGCCATCCCAGTATCAGTTCATATCTGCATGTCGTGTGCCCCTTTCTTGGGGTGATGTTGATCTATATGCTCACCTATAAAAGGGTTCTGTAAGTCCTATTCACAGGTGGCTGCTGTCATAAGATTAAAACCAAAAGAAAAGTCTAATACAGAATTTATTCTCTTATCTGTCTGATTTCCTTGTCCAAAAAAGTGGCAATTAAAATGTAAGTGTGCTTTTTGTTTATAGTCTGAATTTCTTCTGAATGATGAAATTAGGAGAAAGGATCTCTTCTGTTTTGCAATCTGGTACATAACTGTTTCCATGCTGTCTACTAAGAAATGTAATACTCAGAGTGTGAAAGCAGACTTGTGAATTTCTTGCTTTACTAGAGTAATCCAACAGAATATTCAGAAGTCACTGAAGAATTACTTAAGAAACTGTTGATGAATGCAAATGAAATAGAGGACAACTTGATGTATTTGTTTATAACAGAAATCTTATTTATATAGAAAATTCAAAAGAGCAAAAGCAACAGAAAATAGAAAAGGATCTAAAACAACATGGGAGAGACGGTAAGTGCATAGTGAGTATTTCAAGCCAGGAGCAGGTAAATGACTAGGAAGCTGATTGGTTTTGAAGTGAGAAGACCACACGACATGGCTACAAATTACAAAGTATATAAAACGCAGTGCAGCTTTCAGTGTGCTGAAGACAAACATGGGAATAGCATGGGGAAAGGAATTTTGAAAGCAAATGGGAAGGTTTAGCTTCCTTTGTTCTATTTTAAGAATAAACATCAACTGCTTTCTGGTGCAATAGTATAGTCAGTAATAGTTAAAGCTGTTTTGTTCTATTTTAAGAATAAACATCAACTGCTTTCTGGTGCAATAGTATAGTCAGTAATAGTTAAAGCTGTTCTCTCTTCTGGCATTGTTATACAAAATACAAGAAATAGATATCTTCATTCCCCACCCCCTACCCCCCCATGCCCGTCTTTAATTTTCAGTTTTTACCTTTAAAAGGTAAAGACAAAAAGGCACTGTTGCTTTTATTAGATTTATTTTGTTTATTACAGACATTATTCTTTGGAAACTTTTTGATCTTTTGGATAAAACTTAGAAAATTATGAGTTCGGAGTCCAGGTCTGGAGATTCTGATGTCTGCAGATGGAGAACAGGAACCGTTGAAGTGTTACTGAAACCTTGCTTTCTAAGCAGCTATCAGACAGGTTCTGGTAATGTAGAAAGAGGCTGCATGATCTGAAGTGCAAATCTGCCTTGCAAAGACTTCATGGCAGGGAGGGTATTTCTTCACACATATTTTTGTTTTTTGTTTTGTTTAGTCTAGCCACTAAAAGTTTTCTCTAGTTGGTAAGTTCAACTCTAACAAACCACTTCTTTTTATTTCCTTTTTTGTTTTTAAAAGCCTGTCTTTTCACTACAAGGCAAAGTTCCTCCACTTCAAAGATCTTCCAAACTTAATCTTTTTCCAAAATCTGTAGGATGTGACAAAGTGAAAAGACCTTATTTTTAAAAAGGTATCATTCATACTAGTATGTCTACATGTGAGTGCAATTGCAAGATATGAAAGGCAATCCTACCACATGCCTTAGCATTGATGATATGTTTGTCTCAGTTGAATTCTGCATCCATTTTTCACCCCTGTACATTAAGAAAGATTTGAATCACTAGGGTGTTTAAGAAGAGAAACAGCAGTGATTAAAGGAGTTTTTTAGAGAACTCTCTAGAGGAGAGTTTTGTCAAAATGACATTGTGATAGCATAGATATTGAAGAAAATGGAGGTTCTAGGTGAAGTCTGTCATCATAAATTCATTGTAAAGGAACATGCCATGACATACCGCACCTGATGTTATTGAAAACAGGAGTATGCATACAACATGAAAAGTTGTCTTTAATTAGTCAAAAATATTCAGCTCTTCTTGCTGTATAAAAAGCCTTTTCCCCCCTCCTGTTTAGTGTAATTCCATTAATATAAATGAAGATCCTCCCGACTGAGAGGTTAATAAAGTCTTCACAACCTAAGAGGGTCCCTCTAACAATTAGAAAGATGTGACTTAGGATGTTGACGCATACAAATTAACTACTGGGTTCTGATATAGCATAATAATGGCAAATAATAATTAAAAAGAAAATTATGTCTGATCCTCTAAAATCATAGTTTCTAAATTCAGTTTACACCCTGGCTACTTAACTGGGAACAGCTGATAATGAGTTTTACCCATTTGAATGTAGTGCTGAGATGAAAATAACTTTAGTTCGATTTGGTTTTAGATCAAATACATTAATCAATCTCTCAAACATACCTTTTAAACTCTAAACAAGTATCCTGAATTGATAAATGAAGAGCAAATAGAGGTCTGAATTACCAAAAGCATGGTAGACATAGCTGTTGAGCTTCTTCCATGTCTAATGACATAAATACCTATGTGAGTATATCAGGTCAGTGCTATATATGTTAAGATAATACATATATGTGTGCGTAAATCAATAGTTCTGTTTCCAAAAGGTTAGCATATAAAATAAGATTATGTAGGACTGGTGAGTCTGGAATAAAAGAAAGAGGAAGATAAGAACTCTGCGGATCTATAAAAACGCGCAAGTATCATGAGGCAGTAGACATTTAAAAATATTGGAAAGCTATGAATGATGACATAGGTGAAAGTTAAGGAAAGAATAAATTATTGTGGGTGTGTGAAAGAGACAGCAGGGGTGATGGAGGTCTCATGAAGGTGAAAAACAGAGATAGAAAGTTTGTGATGACAAAATGAAACAAATGTAATGGAAACATCTTAAGTGGTTTCAGCACCTTGCCCAGTATCTACAAATCCAGAGTTCCAGTACGTCTTTCTGGTGCAAATGAAGTGTGGTATTCTTCAGTTCTTTGTCTAATTTGTCTGATAAGTAGACCCACTTATGTGAAAGGAAAACTTTTATTTTTTAGCAAAAATGTTTTAGGGGAGGACAATATGCTTTTGACAGTTTCACTGGTTTTTGTGTGTTTTTAAGTAGACCATGAAACAAATTAGGGGTTAGTATCACAGATGCTTACAGCTAGGGCATGGATTTGATCACAGTCTGTCACCAATACAGAGCACAGTTAAACAGGTTTAGTGCTCTCACTTTTTGCCCTAGCGTTATGCTCACAAAACCACTCCAACTATCAGTTCAGGAAAGCCTGACTCTTGCTTTCCTTGGAGAAATGTAAAGATCAACCAAACTGTGAAATTGCAGCTATTGTGTCTTGTATAGAAATTCCTTGGTGTCTCTTTGAGTTTTAACTTTTTCAATCTAATTTAACTTTTAAATGTAATCAATATGCTAGAGTAATATTACATAATAAACTGATTTTCTGCTAAATCACCTAAATTCTAACATTGAATATTATTTGTTAGAAACAAGATAAAACTGCTGTTTTTCTAACTATTCCACAATCCTGAAAAATGTCCGGATTATTTTAACTTCTACTTGTGGAATTATTTTTGACTATGTATAAGTGAAATCACCAGTTTGATTTACATAAAATAAAACACTAATCTGGAAAATTACTGTGAAGATAATTTTATTCAGTACTTATTGTGATTTCTTAATGTCAGGAGTGGAAAAGTTTAATATTTGGTTTGCTTTTCTGCAAATTTATCCCTGCTCCATGGTTAATAACAGAAAGTGCTATACTGATATGAATGAATGTTAATTCTTTCTGAAAGAATATAGTTTTGCTTTCATCTTTCCATCTTTTCTAGTTCCCCTCTCTTAGTTGTAGCTTTTTTTTGCTTCTTCATCATAAAATGATAGAACGGATTGTTTTGGAAAGGACCTTGAAGATCATCTGGTTACAGCTTCCCTGCCATGGGCAGGGACACATTCAGCTCCACAGGTTGTTCAAAGCCTCATCCAGTCTGGCCTTGAACACTTCCAGGAGTGGGGTATCCACAGCTTCTGTGGGTGACCTGTTCCTGGACCTCACCACCCTCACAGGGAGAATTTCTTCCTCATATCTAATCTAAATCCCCCCTCTTTCAGTTTAAAGCCTTTACCCCTTGTCCAATCACTACCTGCCTTTGCAAAAAGTCTCTCTCCAGCTGTCTTGGAGGTCCCCTTAAGAGAGTCCTACAAGCTTAAGCCCCCTTAAGGCTGCTATAAGGTCTCCTTGGAGCATTCTTTTCTCCAGGCAGAGCAACAGCTACTCTTTCAGCCTGTCTCCACAGGAGAGGTGCTCCAGCCCCCTGACCATCATTGTGGTCCTCCTCTGGATTCACTACAACAGGTCCATGTCCTTTGTATGCTGGGGGCCCTAGAGATGAAAGCAGTACTCCAGGTGGGCCCACACTATAATGTCACCTGTCCCTGCCTTTCCTTTAATCCTGACCCATAAGCTCTGAGGTGGCTCCTCATCTATCCCCAGGAGGAACTGCATACGCTCCAGCTGGTCATTGACATAAAGGGCTACACTTCATCTCTTCTGCCTGTCCTTCCTATAGAGCCTGTACGCTTCCATTCCAACACTTCAGTCATTCCACCACCTTTCTGTGATCATAGCTCTGCAGGCGCGCACAGGTCTCTAACTCCCCTTGTTTATTCCCCATGCTATGCATGTTTCCATAGAGACATTTAAGTTGGGCCCCCAGTGAAGCTGACTTGCCGGCTGGAGTGGCTGTAATTCTTTTGTGCAGCAGTATGGTCCTTTGCATTGCTCCAGTTGTCATCTTCCATTCAGCCGGCAGCCAGGCAAATTTTCTGACGGGGATGTTTGCAGACATTCATGTGAAATTGGAGTGGAGCTTCTATGGCATCACATCAACACCTCTTTTATTTATAGTTTCTGTAAGCAGCTTTATGTTCCTGCAATTATTCAGACAATATTTTTTTCATACGTATAACCCTATTTGCATATCTGTGGTTAAAACACCAACAGAGAAAGACTATTATTTGCTTAACCTCAGTAAACAAAACCTTACAATATACCCAAAAGCAACATAAGTAATTTTAGGCTGAAAACTTTCCCTCTGCAAACTTAAAGAAGAGAGTTAAAATTCTTGTGAGTCATATTCACACCCAATAAACAAAGAGGAACAACTTAAGGTGCTGAAATTCATATAATAGCTCAAAACTGAAGCTGAGAGAATGATAAAGATGACCTAATTGCTTATTACTTCTGAAATCTCAAATTATTCCCATTTGTAATGGGAGATATTTTGAATGTTGACATATGTGAATACTCATTTTAGAACTGCTTTGGCATCTGATGCATATGACTTAGATATATATCACTGAGTCCCCCCCTTACAGTCACAAGAAAGCGTGAAGTGATATCCTGCACATCTCTTACACTGAGCTGTTTTATACCCTGCTTTATACTACCGAATAAATCCATGTTACAGTTCAATTCCCAACAGGCTGTATTAAAAACACTACCAACACAGAAAAATACAGTGTACCTCAGGACAGTACTAAGAAAAGAACAATGATATCACCAAAGCCTTAGATCCTTGTAATACTAGACTGGAGACAGAGTCATAAGGGTTGTTTTGTCTTTTGAAAGCAGAGCATTTCTCAGATCATTCCAAATGTTGTCCTTCTGTCAGAGATATCACTAGTCTCTGGCAATTTGATCTAAGCAGAATTCTTTCCAAAATCCAAAGTTGGTAGGCAGTCTATACTCAAACATGTGAGTGAGACCTAAAAAATATTTTAATTTATTTAAAAGACAGTGGTTCTGCCATTTTGTTGTCCTTTTTTTTCTGTAGAGTTCATCAAATTCCATCCACAAATAATTTAGAACCTGCTAGTGACAAGAAAAGGTAAGCAAACAAACAAACAATGCTAATCTTCCAGGCAACAGTTATTTCACTTATCACTTAAGAGCAGACCCGTGAAATTATTCAAATGGGAGAAAATAATCCCCAAGTAGCAACTCAGCCTGAGATCTCACTGTGTGTCCTGTAGTTTTGCTGAAAATGAAGTGGAGGTCCTGGTAGACAGCAAGCTGAACAGCAGTCAGCAGGGAGCCCTTGTAGCAAAAATTATTTACCATGTGAATAACTCATTGTTGGAATAAGTTCCCCATAGAAGTGGTGGAATATTCCTCACTGGAAATATTCAAGACTTTGCTTGACGGGGACCTAGAGAACCTTATCAGAGGCCCTGCTTTCAAAACCAGACTGGACCAGATGGTCTTCTGGAGGTCCTTTTTAGTCCGGATTTTTCAGTGACTCTATCATTTGAAAAACAGTAAAGGAACACAACTTTTCTATCTGAAAATATTAAAATAAAATATTAAAAATACAAAGGATAGTTTCCTGCTGGTAAATATAATTTTTCCATTGGCACCTAAGTTCTGCTCTAGTCATCCACTAGACAATGTAAAAGATCAAGAACATCCTCTAGGACGTTTACCTGTGATCAAATACATTACATCACGTATAAATAGATTTGGTATTTCTTCTTAGGATATTGCATCCTTTTATTACTGAGAAGTTTTCAGTTAATTTACCATCAGCAATTTCACTGAAAGAAGACTTGGTGAGATATTCAGAAGGAAATGATTTCTTTTTACTACAGGTACGCATATAAACAGTGTATGATTCTCCACTATTTTTGGAGGGAAGGAAGGGAGAAGCTGTCTGCTTCCTATGTTTAGATCCAGCTATCTTACAGGTTATGCATGCAAGAAGGCAAAAGAGCAGCATCCAGAGAGCTGCTCATTACACACTTAGAGGAGGAAAGGGCTCAAGGTGAATCTGTGATTGTTAGCAATAAAATGTTCAACTAGTTTATTAGAGAGAAGAACCTTATATCAAAGAGGAAGATCTTTAATAATGGTCCTTAGTAGTAACAAATTAAACATGCAAATACAGAAACAGTCTCATATTATTTTACCTACTGTACATTCTGAAATTGTCTTCATGGATCACTAGGTTATTTAATGGCCTTTCACCCCTGAGGCTCCACTTCAAATTAAAACTGTGTAAGCTTTGAGAAGTAACCAATATCAAATTATGTTTCGAATTTGTATTAAAATTGTATAACCTTGGAGATCTCCCTCTATGGGCTCAACAAGCTGCAAAATGTTTAGACAAGACAACAAATCTTTCACACATGAGACCTTTATTTTCTTAGTAGTAGTTGTTCCCTATGGCAAATAAAGGATTCTCCCTGTAGAAATGTGAGAAATACCCCATAATATTATACAGCAAAGGATACTGTGAAAGGGGGGGGTGGGTGGGGGGATGAACCATGGGAACTGGAGCTCTGTTCTTCTAGTTAAGCCTACCCGAGAAGACTTACTTGAAAGAGAGATGAAGTGAGTTTCTGCTGCCATTTAAAAGATTCTTTTACATGCACAAAGAGAGATGGGGAAGCAAAACTCTGTTCACAGTTTTTGTCAAAATAGTTTTCAAACGCACGACATTTCTCTGAGATAGTTTGCTCATGTGATAGAGTGGATCATTTCTCTTCAACAACACATCTTTTCCTTGACAGTGATCTGTCAGAAAACCATATTTCTTTATCTGAAGTGAGAGCACACAAACATACACAACACTCAGTGATCTGCTGAGGGAGTGCGTTCCATTTTCTCCTTCGATTGTGCTCCTTCCTGTGTCCCATGTGGGTGAACGAGAGCAGCCCTATGCTGCAATAGCTTTTACTTCCAGGAAGAAGTGGCTAGGGCTCCCTCATGATGTTTTCACAACACGAGGATTTACCAGGAGATGCAATGCATCATCTTTATGTCACATCATATTACTAAACAGAACTGCAGCGGAGCTCATAAATATGCCCTTTCAGATAAATATTGCTCTGGGCAGCTATCCAGCTCCTTATTGGAGAGTTTCACTAAACATAGGTCCTTCTTTTGGATTTTCGTAGCATTTAGATATTGCTCTGTCAGGTTTTCTATTCAAGGACAGGATGAGATGACAACAGGCTGCGAGTAGTGCCTGAAGAGAACACCCAATAGTGCAAATAAGGCAATAATCCCAGCTGGCCCCAACACGGGGAGAAAGGGAGGGATTCCTCTATACCAGATCTTCTAGATATCATGAACAGATGCGACTCCAGCATTCGCACTGTGGTCACTATAAATAATACAAAACCAGTGTATGGTCGTTGCTATTAATGTCTCGTAATTGATATGTCCTAGATAGTTCAGTGAGATGGTTAGGTGACAGCTTTTTTTTTTTCCTGATGGCTTTACCTAGGCTACATAACTTCCTTTTTATAAAACTTTATTTAAAGTTGAAACAGCATAAAACTCACTCACTGATGGTTCTTTCCTGTAGTCCCAATCACTTATCCAAAGGAATAGTAAACACAGAGATGATAGAAACATGCAAGAAAATTAAAAGAAGTGAGAAGGCTGGAGAAGAAAAAGTCACAGAAGCAGGAAAAAGCATAGAGAGCTGAACCATTAGCAGTTGGGGGGTTTGCATTAGAATAAGCATAGGCTTTCTTAACTTTTAAAACTATTGACCATTTATTTTGAGAAGTCTTCTTTTCTCTGGGTATTCCCATTAGCTATTTTTGTACGCTCTGTCTGCATGTCTTTCTGAGGTTTTATAGTTCTTTCTTTATAGTAGAGCCTTGTCACGCAGGCTTTCCAAGGTTGTGAAAACAAACACATCCCAACAGTGGCTCTAGATGAGAGATGTATCATTTGCAGCTCTTTCCGAATCGGAGAGCAGTGCTTTCACAAGTGCTTTCAAAACTAGGTTTTCTGACAGGTAACCCAGGTATTTTTTGAAGCCAAAATCTAACTCTGATTTAAAGGTTAACTATTTGCATTTGTATTTTTCCCATAGCACAGACCAAAAAAGCCCAACAACAGCTAACAATAAAGCATGTGACACAAAGACATCAAAACAGATAAATGAATAAGATAAATGTATAGATTGTGTTATCTGTATCTAAGGATCTCTCCCATCTCTCCAAAAAGGGCTAAAATTGTGGATGGACACCAGAGAGACTAAAGACAAGAATATTTTTGCTGTAGGCTGTGGGTGATCTGATCTCTTAATCCAGCTGCTGCTAATATGTGTGTTGTGGTAATGACCTATGTAAATTATTTCATGGGCATATTAACTTCTGACTTCTTTTATTCTGAGCTTTGACTTTCAGTATGATAAGAAAACAACTGACTTAAAGGACATTTCTAATTTAAAGGGCTTTGATCATGAAAGTCTCAAACACAACTGAAATTTTCTGGTCAAGTATGTGGAAGTTCTGTGACAGCTCCAGTCTGTTCTGTTGATGTAATGCAGAGCTGATACCCATCTTCTACGCTCTTATTGCCTTTTACTGCAAAAGTGCAACTTAAATCCTTCAAAATTTAGAACGTATTTTAGGGAATACTTTCAGCAGATGCAATTTTCATTGCCCCATTTTCTTTGGAGAAACTCAAGACTTGAATATTACCACCAAAGTAATGGTAAATATGGTAGTGATGGAAAATCTTTTTTAGTAAATAAGAGCTGCATCGGAAAAATATTGTCATTAAAAGCTATGTAGTAGTTAATTGAGTCTGATATGAAATTTAGTGCTGGAAAGTTAATGACTAATGCAGCTATTTCACAGAGCTTGGTTACTGCAGGCTCTATAATGATCTCCTTTGCTTCACAGCAACAATGAAATTAACCTCTCTTTTGTCCTGCAGGTGTTGTGTTCTGATAATGCATATCCTTTACAAGTATGAGCAAATGATTTTCTTTGCATACAAATTGAGCATAAGCTGAATCCATATGGAAAAGAAAATGAACGCTTCTTATATTTTTGAAGAAAAGAATACACACTTAAATGTAAGTCAAAATTCAGTAAGTTGGCATCTCGGGTGACTTAAAATAACATTAGTACAGGCAGGAATTCAGGTGATCATTATTTTCCTGAGTTTCTATCTCTATTATTCTTTTGCCTTAAAACCTTACTGGACATAAACCCACCAGCTAGCAAAGCTCCTCCCTCACCTCAGCCTATGAATCAAACACCAAAGGACACAGAATTTGAAGTAGGGTGGTCCAGAAAGCAGATTTGGGGGAGGGCTAAAAGGAGCATTCTTAGATTTTTATGGTCAGGGTATCCACTAGGTTAAAGGAGGCAGATTGTATTTGTAATTTGGAGTGGTCGACTTGAAAAGGAGCCGCAGAGGCTCCTGGCATGGCGTCAGATTTTAAAATCCTCATCATCCTCGCAGTACTAAACTGTAAGTTAATAATCAAAAGGAAAGTATGGAAAACACAGTGAGAGTATTTGGAACAATATAATAGGAAATAAAACCAATATGGGTGGAATAAGTAAGGTGATCAACTGCTGTACTCACATAAAAGATATTTTTGGGTTTTGTTCATTCTAGAGACCAAATTCATAATGAGTGTTGTATTGGCTGCATTGGCAAGAGATATATTCACAATAGAAATTATGAGATATGATTATTGCTTCACTGTGAGCATGAAAAGTCAAGAAAAGTTTGAGGCTGCTCCCTCTCTTTTCTTTTCCAGATTCCCATGATCCTAAAGGATTGTGTCAGGAGAGATGACTGTTTAACAGAAGATTAATGGATAGATTTTAATAGACAGCTATGGCACTGTTCTTAACGTAGACTTTTTTAAGTAGCTTCTTCCTCCTAGTATGAAGAACAGTCATGAAGACAAGGTGGGAAGTGCTGTCTTCTCCAGAACAATGATGACTCTGCAGCTGACTTAACTCTAACCACTGCTATCAGCAAGTCTGCATAGACTGATTTGGTTTGCATATTTAGAAACTACACCAACAAGTCAAAAGCAAGCTAATAATGGTAATTTTCAGAAAGTGGTGTGCTTGGCTTATTATTGCAAGCTCAGTCTAAGCATCCAGTTTCTGCACATGCCGTAAAAGTCATGCATTAACTCAGGCATAAACAAATATTGTGCGGTTTTTTGGTTTTTTTTTTCTTGGTAGGTAATTGTCGAGGAATAACATTTTCAAAGACTAGCTAGAGTCAGAAAATGAGTGCGAAACCATTTCTTAGTAAAAGCCATCAGTTTAACAGGACAGTGCTGCGTATTTCTGTATGTCAGAGTCAGTGATATATAACTGACGGAGATATTCAATACTGGGTTAAGAAGCATGCAATACTGGGACCCTCAGTCAACTTTTCTTTATTCTGAAAGCTGCTTTTCTGATTTTTTTCCTCCCAGGTATTTAGTAGAAAGAACTCTTACAAGAAACAATTGAACAGTTGTGGTAAAGGGTTTGCTTTTGTTCTAATTTCTCAATACAAAAATTATATGGAGTGCCTCAAAATTTCCAGTGATGGTATGATAGACCTGGTTGTATAGAGAAAGTAAAAAGTGTCTGTGTGCATCTGTGTACCAAGGAGTACAAAAAGAAAGTTCTTCAGGCAAGTGTCCATATCTTATTTTAACAATTCATAGATAAATTTTGATATCTGAACTATTTTAGTAACTAAAACTAAAACTAAAGCTTTGTGGAAAGCTCCATTTCAAACATCTGCTCACAGTTTTGTTAGTATACATCAATAATGCAACAGCCTCCTCTCTTTTTTTAATCATAGAGTCACAGAATTGTTAAGGTTGAAAGGGACCTCCAGAGGTTATCTTGTCCAATCCCACTGCTCAAAGCAAGATCAACAAGAGCAGATTGCTCAGGAATTTGTCCAGTTGGACTTTGATTATCTCCAAGGATGGAGACTCCACAACTTCTCCAGGCAACCTGTTCCAATGTTCAATCACTATACAGCTTTGAGCAACCTGATCTAGGAAAAGATGTCCCTGTCTATGGCAAGGGAGTTTGACTAGATGATCTTTAAAAGGTCCCAAACGATTCTGTGATTCTACAGCAATGGCACCATTTCTTGCATTTAAATGGATTTTTCTGTATTTCTTTTTGTACTCACTGTCTTTGTCTTTTTGTTAGGTACCGCTGAAAAGTGTCTGGCTCCTACGTCTTTATTCTCACCCATCAAATATTGATAGTCATTGATAAGATCCCCCCTGACCCTTCTCTTATCCAGGCAAAAAGTCCCAGCTCACTCTCTCCTAGT
>NW_010423956.1:65625-74375 GCF_000710305.1 Buceros rhinoceros silvestris | reverse complement strand
TTCAGCAGGTGTTCCAAGCCTTGAACCATCTTATTGATCCTTCACAGGATTCTCTCCAATATATCCATGCCACTGCACTATGGAGCCCAGCACTGGGAACATCGCTCCACATGTGTCTCACCAGTGTCGAGTAGAGGAGATGGATCAGCTACATAGACCTGCTTGCTGGTTGTGCTCTTCCTAATCCAGTCCAGGATGCTGTTGACCTTCTAAGCTCTAAGGGTTGTGGGCTCTTGCGGCAGAATGATTTGCAAAAATCAAAGGGGCAGACAGTTTTGTAGTCTGTAAATCTAGGTCCTGATCAAGTAGTTTGATCTCCTTGTTGATTTTAGAGTCAGAAACATACATCAAAGTACTGATATTTAATATGTATATTTTATTTCTTATTCAAATTTCTAAATTCCACAACCAGCCTTTGGACAATTTATTATAACATTTTCCCACCTAATTGATCCATCTCGTTTTCACCCATCTGGAATCTTACCAGCTGAGTTTTATCTGTTGTGAGGTGTTTGGTTGTTTACTTCGACTTTGTCATCGTGTTGCTTGAATTGTGAAATGTGGAACACAATGCAATAGTCCAGTGGCATATACAGATATTACATAACCTCTTCCATCTCATGTAGTGTACCCTTGTTCGTACATCCGGGCATCCAGATATAGCCCTTTTTGCTCAAGTTGTTAATTGTCATTAAATAATTTAGCTTTCTTTACATTTCTCTGTTGAATCTTGCATCAGTATTTCTGCTATTTAATTTGTTAAAATGGTTGGACTGAAAAATCTGTAATTATTTGGGCCATTGTTTTTACCAGAGGCACAGTGGAAGTTTCTTATCAGTCTTTTGGAACATCCAGAGTTGTTAAAATTGAATATTAATAGTCCAGAGACTTCATCAGCTGAGCTTTTTCCAATTACTCTTTGTAAATTATCCATACCTTCTGATTTGAAATGTGCAGCTTTATTAGCTGTTGTTTAAATCCTGCTTAATATCTGTTGGGATGAAAACTATTTTTCCTTCAATCACCACCTGTTTATCTCCCGAAGTTAGAAAAGTATTTTCCAAAATACATAAATCTTCTATGTTAGAAGTTTTATTATTTACATCAAAAGTAGGAATACCTAAGAAGGGATCAAGGATTCATCAACCCCTGAATTGTCTGTATGGATATGAGGGCACTCAAAAAAAGATGACAAAGGAAGAAAAGCAGTTGTCAGAGGAAAGAGCATATATTTTTATTCAAAAGGTGGAGGGAATGGCATAACATACCCATAAGTACATTTTGCTATTGTTAGGGAGGTAAGAGAATTGTTTGGGAAATTAGCTGAAAGAGGCAGTTTAGAGAGGTGGTGGATTTGAACTTAGATCAGGATGTATTAAAAACTGCTACCTTCTTTTTATTTTCTGTCTGGTGTAGCAAATCATTTTGGTCTTCAAGGCACAGCTCCTTGACCATGGATAGTGACAATGAAAATTCCATCTCCTCCCTCCTTTCTTGCTACAGAGATGCAGTGGCCTTTGCAATAGGGGTAGCTGGCGGGACAGTGGCAGGAGGCAGGCAACAGCACAGAGATGAACTAACACTTTCTAATCCAGTTTCTATTCTAGAGGAACCTGAGTCCTACAGGCCAGCCAAGGATTTCTGAACATGTACTAAGTATAAGGCAGATGGAATATGCAATAAAAACTTCCTATAACAAGAATCACAGTGTTAACATTTCCAGTTAAATCTATGAAGTTAAATCTGCTTTCTCCATGTAACAGAAAATTTAGAGTTGAAAGATAAAGTTAGAGAAAGGAAAACGAAGAGAAATGTAGAGCTTAAATAGAGAATAATGATCTGTGGAAAGTCCCAAAGGATGGCAAAGAAGCAGTGACATTGCTAGTGTTCCCCAGGCTTTGAGGTGTCAGATGTTAGCTGAGAATACCCAGTGAAGCTTTAGTGTTTGCAGAACTGTAACTGTTTTACAGAAGGAGAAAAATGTCTTTGGCTGAGGAAACTGAAATTTGGGTTGAATTCCTAGGTTAGAATTAAGGAGGCTCTGGTGTACTGAACATGTCTCTACACTTCCGGTGGTATTTTTTGCAGTGCTCCCTGTGGATCATGTGCTTGTTCTATGAAGGGCAATGTAGCTGCCTTGCTGACCTTTCCCTGACTGCAAGGGGATGCAGTCATAAATATATGGATATTCAACCGGATGCCTCATTTAGAATGTGCAATTTTGTGAGCTGAAGTTGTCTCCAGGAAGCTGCCCTTGTTACTGTTCCTGGTGACTTGGTTTAGGGACATTTTACAAAGCCGTGAAAGGGCCAACCCTAGGTGTACTCTGCGATGGACAGCTGTATAACTTAAGCAAAAAGAAGGGTGGGGGGTTTTTTTCAGATTCACAATGAAGGATATAGAAAAAAGGATTTACTGAGTTGCAAGTTATATAGCTGGAGCCTTGCAATGTGACACTTGATTCTCTAATGCAGCCAGGATATGAAAGAATGGGTGGATAAAAACAGACTAAATAACAAGGGACAGTCTGTCAGTTAAATCCATTCTGTTTACTCAAACACAGGACTCTCATCCCAGTTAAGAGAATTTGAAATCCTGGTATGTGAATCTGAATTCCTCATATGTGAAAAGATAATCTTGGGGCAAGAAACTTTGTGGCGCAGAGTAAAAATATGCTTTTTCTTTTTTTTTTCTTCCCCTATGAAAACATCAGCTATGTAATAACTAAATTACGTGTCTTAAATAGGTCTGGAAACTCTGAAAGTTTGTCTTTCATTTTAAATTATCTGGAATTTGGATAAAAATGGCAAACTTGGATCTTTCATTCACTTACATTTTGTCAATTTTACAAAATGGAACATAAAAAAAGATATCATTACAAGCCCTCTGAAGTTTAAAAAGAATGTATCTGTGGAAATACAGATTTACTGAATTCATACGAAGTTATCTGGGGGATACTTCTCCATGGAAGCAATTTAACTGAAGTTTCTCAATAAAATTGCTGACACTTTGTTTCAAGAAATGCTTTTCTAATGCTTTATACACAAAGACTGCAGTAGATTGCAATTCTAGATCAAGTTCATTTTTTAACGTGGCAACTGAAAGGTAAAGGTTGAAAATGAGTCGTTTGAAAAGTCTCATAGGACAATAGATTAAAGAGAACCTCTCATTTATCCCTACAAGATGGCCTTAAATTTTATATTCAAGACATTAATGCTGTCAGAAAATGAAATTATAAAATATTGTCTGCAAAGGGAAAAAAATAATAAAAAAATCACCTACACTGAAGAATAATGTGAAAATAAAAGCTGATGAAGTTGCATTGTTGAATTATTCTCTGAGCTAAAAAAAAGGAGAGTTTTGTTTTCACTACAGAGTTTCAGGTTTACATGTGAATCAAATGCAAGTGTTTTAGGAATTAGGGATCTCATGAGAGGATAATATTCTGGCCAATTGTCTGTTCTTTTTAATTTTTTTTTTTTCCTGGCAATAGCTGTACCTATTAACTAGAGATCCCTGAAGGTAACTGAACACTTGGAAATGTGCTGTAGCTGTATAAATAGGAAATTACTCCAGTAGCTGCAGCAATAATTATGTTTAAAATATAACCACAGTATATTAACTTGCTTGGAATAACTAATCTCTACAACTACTAAATTCATCACAGGATCATTTGATGACTGATCAACAGAATCAATATCATTTTACTGACGGGAATTCATACATCGTAATACTGAAGAAAGACATCTGTTATTTTCAGCAAGATGATGTTGTGCAGATTTTTCTTTCATCCTTCCTCCTGCAACATTTATATCTGACTGTTTCCAAGAGCAGTGTCCTGCAGCAAATGTTGCCAGCAATACTGAATACTTTCAATTAGTAGTTCTCTACTTCTCTGGTAGCTAAGCAACTGACCTGTGGTGAAGAATGCATAATGATCTTCTGCATATCCACCTCCGAGTATCAGACAGAGCATAGGCTTCAAAACATGGATTTGTTCACCCGTATTGATGACTTTGGCTTAGCCTTCTGTGAATTATGAAGTGTGTTTACTGTCTGTTTGATGTAAATAAGTCAAATGCAGAAATAAGAGGCTGTATATGTGTTTCTTTATCTTTCCCTGTGCACTGATAATTATCCTGCTGTTAGCAAGCAAACATTCAGCTTTCTGTAAAATCAGGGTAAATACAGATTTGATGTCATCAGTATACAAACAATCATGATTAACTACACAACAGAATATTTTTTGGCTTTTTTCTTTAAATTATTGCGAGTAATAAGGTCTTGTTAATAAAGCAGATTTTATGTAATGGGGATCTGAGAAAAAACAGCAGCTGGCACACACAATCTACATAAAACAGAGAAACTGCTAGTTGTCAGGGGGATGGTAATGTGAAAAAACAACTGAAAGAATAACCTTATCCGTTGTGAGGCCTTCCAGTACATTAAGGGAGTCTGCACCTCAGAGTTGGTCTGGACTTACCGTTGTTACAAGAATATCAGTTTCTACCAAGTGCCTAAGAAGTTATCTCCCTTCAGCTTTGTTTAGTCAGAGGACTATGCTTATTCTGGTCCAGTGAAGCTTTTGCAGTTGTGATTCCTTTATGTATCACCCGTGGGAGATTGCATGATGTGAGGAGGATCAGGATGGTCTCACAGATAAAGGAAACTAAGAGAAAATCCTTAAACAGACTTACCAAAAAACTCACAAAGAATTGACAAGGAGCAACCTTAAAAAAACATTTTAGATCATTGGGATTCCATTACAGTGATCTAAATAAGTCAGATAGGAAAAATAAGAGCACTGTGGTCAACAGAGATAATCCATTTGCAAACAAACAAAAATTAAAGGTGAAGCTAATCATAAAAAAAAAAAATCAGATTTGTTTGGCAGTAGATTTTGCACAGCACCAGTTTAAAGACTGTTTGGGTTAACGTGCAGTTCAGACCATTCTGTAAGATAAAGAACACACGGTGATAACTGAAACGATTGAGAAGTGTCTCTAAGATGCTTGTGTCTGAGTTGTGAAAAGTATTTGTCTTGTATACAGTGCTTCAACAGCTCTTCTCTTTCAGTTAGCTCAAGTCCTCAGGGAGTTTTTAGGCGTTGTAGTCTGCTGTAAAATTAATTTGAAGGGGAGAGAAAATGTGTGCAGAAAGAAAAACTGAAGAAACTCACATTTACCTACTCTGTATCTGTGGGTATCTGTAGAACGGTTCTGTTTTAGACAAGTAGTCATATTTCTTTTGGAATGGATTTTTTTTAAAACTCACAATTATCCCCACAGTCTTTAAAACACCCTTCCAATGATAGCTATAACATAAACATTTAATTTCCTTTATCAAAACAAATGCTGTATCTCTAAAGTCTTTTTACTATATGCCATAATGGCAATTTCCTCCTGACAGTGTGACATGGGTTTTTTGACACATCAAGATGGATATGTGTAGAGCTGTCTATTATGTAACTTACTGGTTTTATCTAAGTTTGTAAAAGCATATGGCATGTACTGAAATTAAAAAAAATCATATGACTGGTTATTAATGACACTGTGTTTTTACAAATAAGAGATATTCAGCCCAGTATGTGGTCCAAATTTCCTCATTAACTACAGGTTAATAGCCTGGTAAGTTTTTTAAAGCTGTGATATAAGCCAGAAAATGTCATTGGTTTCCATGTCTTGGCTCTGAGCCAGCGTTCACAATCGTTTTTGCGTCATGACATCCTCACAGACAGTTAGGCACTCTACAGCTGAAAAGAAATACTGGCATCACGTCTTGTCTTTTACTAATCGTTGTAGATCTCAGACCCTACATGTATGCAAAAACCCACAAAGGACATCACTGGAACTCAGGTTAGATCATTAAAAAAGTATCATATAAATTCAGAAGTCATAGGCTCTAAGCTGGCTTTCTTTGCACAGTTAAATGAAAATACCACAAGTCCCTCCCCACCAAAACAGTCTGGATTTATATGGGATTTTAAAAATAATGAATTATTAAGATAAATCATTTGAAAAATTACTTTCTCAAGCAAGAGATTTTCTTTACATTAAAGCAGAAGATTTTGCTTGGGAACATTGGTATAAAAACCCCAAATAGATAAATAGTTCTGAATTCTATTCCAGTCTGGGACTGAGACTCCTTCTGTGATGTGAGAAGAATAAATTATGTGGTCTCCCCTAACAACTGTAGTTCACTGCATTTGTCTCAGACTTTTCCAGCAGTAATGGGTATAGGATATACGAAAGAGGGAAAAAAAAATTCTAAGGGTATCTAGACTGCCTTATACAGAGAAGAATTTTGCCTTTCTGTGAAGGAAAGTGCTACCTTGTTGAAAGAACTTTGTCTGACTCCTGGATGTCTTTGAAGTGTGATGGTAAAAGATGAACAAAGTGGAATGAGTGCAGTGAGAGAGTGAAGGATTTAAAAAAAAAAAAAAGAGAGAGAAAGAAAATCAACAGCCTGGTAGGGAGTGAGGAGGAGAAAAGAAAAGCTGCTAAAAGAAGAGTCTATATGTATAAATAATTTCAAGTTGAATGCAGTTATTTTCAAAGGAAACCACTTGGCATATAAAAATCTAATTTAAAATTGTATCTCAGTTTTACAACTTCTGTCCTCATTTTTAGTTTGAGTACTGCTAGTTTTCAGGCTCATTCTTCGTGAATTTATTTAGTGTGAAGAAAATTTCATTGGTGCCATTCTGTCAGCTGTCACAGCCACTCTGAACATTATCAGCCTGTTGCCACCAGAGTGGATGTTCAGCCATAAGTATGTGGCTGTCTGCCTTACAGTGTGCAGATCACTTCGTTTCTCCAGCTGCTCTACCCATGACAGGCTGATATCTCTCAGGGGGACTGCAGTTGCTGCTGGATAGCAAGCAATGGTAGCACAAGCAATGGTAATACTCTATGCTACACCAAATTATAGAGCCCTACAAGAATGTGCTATTCTATAAAGTCATCCAGGAGTTGGGAATAAAGAGCTTAATCCCTAAAGTTTCTTCCCAGTTTGATTTGCATTTTCCTAAATTTAAACCAAATCAAAGGGAAAGTTGTGCCTGTTAGACATTGCTCAGTCATGAGGACACTGAAGTTGAACTTTTATATTGTAAGCTCAGGATGGCAATTCATTCCTATAGGACTTGTATAGCAGGAGGAATCAGAACAGTAGTGCCCAAGAGGCAGCGGCAGGAAGTGGCAGTCAGAGTAAAGGGAAACTGGCTTTTAGGCTGGTATGAGCTGTTAAAACAATGTGTTTATACATCTACATAGCTTGAAATACAGGAACAGGTTAAAATAGGCCATCTCCATACAGCCATCTCTAAACACATGTACAGCTGGATGTGATCCCACATCCCACAGAATCAGAAAATAACTGCTACAGAAGTCAATACTGTGAGTTTTAAAGTATTTTCTTAAAAAGCTATGATTTTTCACAGTTTAGAATTTTTGAATCTCCTGCTTGGTTACTGCAACAGTATTCTTCAAAGCCTTCAACTTCACCTTCCAGTCATTACTATCTCAAAGCTGTTTTGTTCTTGTGATGTCTCATTTTGACTGAGCTAGATGTGAACAAGATTCATTATTTTCAATTGCTCCTGAAAGATAATGTCATTATTGCATAAGTTTACAGGAAGTGTTGATTTCAGGGTATGAAGAAATCAAGCTAGTGAGGATGAACTATCTCTTTATAGGTAAACACTGGAGCAATGGTTTGCATATTCTGTGTACAGCCCAGGCTCAAGAGAGCTCTGTAATACCCAAATGACAGTAGTACCTTTTAAGTCAGACATTCCACATTTCTGTAGAAGGAATATTATAAGGGTAGAGTGAAGTCTGAACATGGTCTCACGAATGTTCTGGTTTCAGCAAGCTTCATGTATCCCCAGAAAGGGGATACTGTTCAGAAAGCGATCCTCTGAAGGCAAGCTTTGATTTCATGAGCTTGTACAGTATCCCAACTACCTTCGCTGCATGAATCAGAAAGCAAAATCTCTTGGAGTTCTAAAGCACAGGCAGAAAGATAGTGTCTATAAATCAAATAGATGTATTGCTGCATATTAATTATTTTCTTGTACCAAACCTTTGTCCGGTACAGAGAATCATCTACAGATATTTTCAGGGTGCGTTTAACCTGAGGTGTTGATTTCCCACAGCTGCGTCCATACCTAAACTCACAGCACTAGTAACGCAGTATCCGGCACTCCAATAAAAATTGGGCAGCTGCAGAAAGTTCCTGTGCTGTTTGTCCATTGAGATGATATGGTTAGGTTTTGGTAACACAAAATGTTACTATTGGGATGGCACCTTCTTTTGAGGGCTTCTAGCTGGAAGCCTTTAGTAGTGCATCAGGGTATTACAGACATTGATCGAACCGCGGAGATTCACTGAAGTTTGCAACACACTCTATCTGCTTGCCAATGGTCTAAATCACATTATATTCTTCAGGATCTTTCTGGAAAGGTGCATTACTTGAGATAGTCTCTTGAAACTGAATTTGAAGCGTGATAGGGTACACATTTTCAAAATATGGTCTCTGCTTTCTATACAGTGGGCTGATGGAGATTTTTTTTTTACTATGTCATATAAACTTGCTGCTGCAACACCAGGAAACCAAACAGCAGGAGTACATTCTCCCACTCTGCTGCAGTGTGTATTTCATGGAAATATATATGTGAGGAGTACTGATGTCAATCACTAGACCATGCCTGATGTCCATAAACCTCTTCCCTTCGTTTCCCTCAGGAC
>NW_010423956.1:51300-65442 GCF_000710305.1 Buceros rhinoceros silvestris | reverse complement strand
AAGAGGAAACATGTAAGGGTAAAAGCAGCAGAGGTGATTTATGCTCCTATTGTTGCTACAGAGAGGTGAAGACATCAAGGAGAGATAGTTTGATGACACTGTGATAATTAGGAAAACAAAAGATCTGTTTTCTTGTTAGAATATTTTCCTATAAAAGTTAACGGGATTAAGCAAATGGGATTTTTCTTTTCTTTTCTTTTCTTTTCTTTTCTTTTCTTTTCTTTTCTTTTCTTTTCTTTTCTTTTCTTTTCTTTTCTTTTCTTTTCTTTTCTTTTCTTTTCTTTTCTTTTCTTTTCTTTTCTTTTTTCTTTTCTTTTCTTTTCTTTTCTTTTTTCTTTTCTTTTCTTTTCTTTTCTTTTCTTTTCTTTTCTTTTCTTTTCTTTTCTTTTCTTTTCTTTTCTTTTCTTTTCTTTTCTTTTCTTTTCTTTTCTTTTCTTTTCTTTTCTTTTCTTTTCTTTTCTTTTCTTTTTTCTTTTCTTTTCTTTTCTTTCTCTTCTCTTTTCTGTTTTTTTGCACTTATTACAGGTAAACTACAAACCATTAACTCCTCTCTAACTATTACAGGAGGATGTGTTTCTTTTTATGTAACTTTACTTGTCCATGAATGAAAGAAAAGATGAAAGCTTAAAGATGAATTCAAATTCATCAGCAACATTCAGTTTCATAAGAGAGGAAGAGTAAATACTAAGCAGATGAAAACCTGGATAAAAAAGTACACACTCCTTGTGAACTAGAGTTGCTAGCGATAAAAGTGGATATTTATCTGTGGATTTGTTTCTTCTTGGGTACAAAATTTAATGACATCTTTTTTTCCCGACAAAGAATCAAGAGAACATACTTTGTGAAAGAAATCTTTGAAGACCTTCTGTTTAAAAGGAAAGTTTTAAAATATAATACATACCAAGGAAGTAATAAATCACGCATTTGGACTTTTGGTTTCTTGGGGGTTTTGGGAATTGGTCCAATTCTCCTCCTCCCCCCCAACCGTGGCATATTAGGAAAAAAATATATCTATAAGCAAGAACAAAGCTAGGTTTTTAAACACTCTTTTGAAACCAATCTTGCTGTAGTCTTTGCAGAATGCTGGTTTTATTTACTATGACTTTAGATTGTAATAACCTCATGAAGTAGTAATACTCTAAAAGACTTACAGTGGGAAGTTGTCATCACTGTTAATGAGAAAACTGCTAGAGCAGCAACGCATTTCCTTACTCAGAGAACAAATAATGGTGAGTGGGAAGACTAGCTTGGGGTCAGAACAGAATGCCATTAGTCTGCAGTTAATATACCTCCCATAAATGCACTTTTCAAAGGAATTGGCAAACGTCATAAGGCAAGATTGTGTCTTATAAAGGCAAAGTCTTTTTCTAAATTCCCTGCAGTTTATAAGAGTACATTGAGACTCTGCATGTCATCCTACTTCCTGCTATGACCAAATACGACAGTTTGACTCTTGCATTATATCCCTCTTATGTGCAGACTGAGACTGTGACCCCCTGAAAAACCAGATGTACACTGAAAAGGTGAATAAGAGTTCCTACCATGTGGGACAGAAGTTCAGGAAAAATTTTGCCATTGTAAACTTTGACAGTTTGCTAGGGATTTTATGGTAAATATGAGGAACTTGGAGTCCTTTGATACATCCCAAACCCAGACGTGTCTGCAAACAAGCATCCGTGAACATTTTTAAGAGATCTGTGTTGCTTCCCTAACTATTACTCAAATTTATAAAAGTTATTGCCACAAACAGAATTCCAGACAAGATCATTCCGTTTTGTAAAGTGCTTTGAGACCTTCAGATAAAGGTTAACCTAGACTACGACTCTTCTGTGGGGCAGTTCTGGCACATTTCACAGTTCTAGTCTCGTGACATCCAAACTGAGGACTTGCTGCAGAACAACTTGCACCAGCTGTTCTAGCCAACATATCTTCATTTTCGTTCCATAGAAACCAAAATCTCTCCAGAAATTGAGAGTATACACCTAAGTGTCATCTGATTGTGAAATTATGTCACAGCTGTGGAAAATACTCTGGGCCCTCAGGAAAAAAGCAGTCATAGACAACTAGGTGTGTGCATTCTTCCAAAGGAAGAAAAAATGAGAAGGAAAGAAAAAGAAGCCCAATAATACAAAAGACCTCTAGATGGTTTTGGTGTAGGAAATGATTTCTAGACTTCCAGAACCTGTAACTATCAATTTCAGCTAGAACTTGCGCTTTTCAGTGACATTTTTTTAGCTGAACCATAGAACAGTTTTACATTAAGATTTGTGTCCAATGTTAAAAAGCCTCATGAGAACCTTTTTCTTCACATTGTCAGTATGAAAAACAAAGTCTTCTGAAAACTGGGTCAGGAAATGACATCTCAAATTATATCCATTTATTTTGACTCTGATAAGCCCTTTGAGAGGACTCAGCTCAGGAGATCAATACAATGACAAACCACTGAAAAGCACAAATTTTGCTTGCTCTTACTTGTAGAAGAGTTGTGTACTGACCAGCCGTAGTACCCTGATCCTTCCTAACAAGGATTCCACATCTGGTCAGGAAAGGTTACCTCATTATCAATGACCACCCAAGCAATCACCTCAGCTAAAAATATCTCTAGGAGGCAGTAAGTGGCAGTGATAAATTTTATTTTAATTTACACATTATTAATAGATATTATCTGTAAAAAAATATAATTTTTTTTGTCTTCAACAGATTTGGGAAATTCCTAGCAAGTTAATAATGACCACCTGATTCTCAAGTTTAATATAAATCACTACACAGATATCTCTTGTTAACTAGAACAGTCAGGTATTTCATTAACAATTTGGTTTCAATTTTTAGCTTGTTTTAATTGCTAATGCTAGAAGACTTAATTATTTCTGTGAAGGTGAAACACACCGGTCTCGTTGTTATTATTGTTATTTGTTACATTTTCATGTGTATCGTGATATATTCAGTTATATATTACCTAGTCTGAAAGAAAACTATTTTGTATGCAGATTTAAGGTAATGAGCATTCAACTTTAAAACATAGTTCTGGTATCCTGTAGCTTCTCAATAATAATATGCTCTTACATTCCAACAGAGAAGGATGGATTATGGGCTTTTCAATTTGCATCAGGCATATTAATTGCAGAGTAGGATTTCCACATAAAATATCAATGTACTGGAACAAACTGTTAATGTACCAGAATATGAACACTTACATTTATTTCTTGAGATTTAAAACCAATCTTCTTTTTCATACATCGGAATAGTATTTTTTTTTTTTAAAGTCCGTTAATGAGAACAACATAACCAATGTTTTCTAAAAACCTTAATTAGCTTAAGTGTTAATAGTGCTTTCCTAGTCATTGTACTGGCAAACAATACAACAAGCCATTAGAGGAAGAAAATAATTTACAGGGTATGGAAAAACTTCAGAGCAGCTTTTAAGAAACATGCCATGGAAGATCAACTTTATATTGTAGCAGCAAGCAAAGAAACATCGAATTCAAGTTTTACTTTCCCCCCCCTCCCTGCCCTGGCAGAATGGATTCCTAGACTAATTAAAATTCTTGGAAGTTAAGAGCAGCTGGGAATTCACAAAGGGATTTTTAGTGATACAGAATAGAAAACTTATGGTTTCTGTTTTATCTGATTTGTTTGAATTACACACAGAATCTAAGAAATATGTTTTAATTGGTATTAACATCAAACAAATTTGCTCTAAAAAGACAAAATTTAATTCTTTAAGAGTGAGTAAATATTAGATAAATCTTTTTTTATGATGCTTAAAGTTCAAAAGGGGTTGTTTACAACTATCATCCTACTTAGACACCCGAGCAAGTACATATCTTGTTCACTTTCCAACACTAGACTATAACTGCACTAAAAATATGCTGCTAAGACTAATTAATTCACTTTGTTTATACTGTTTTGTTTTATAACTGCTCTGTTTCAATCTACTAATCTTTAACGGGCCTTCAACTTCGCCCCCCCCCCCCGGCCCCGCCACCGTTTTTCTTAAAATCAGCACACAAACACAGGTCTTTCCCTTTAAAGCCAAACAGAAACAGAAAAAATATTTGAGTTTGCATGCCACAGCCGCAGGGTGCGAATTATCACACTAGGGAAGACTGGAAATACCACCCACATAATCCAACAAGAGGCCTGATTCATTTTGTATCTGAAGCAATCATTGTGGCCTTACAAAGCTGAAATGAATTTCCTTTGCAATCTTCACAGGAGAAAAAATGAGAATATCATCCTTATTAGTTCAAAGCAAGATTTGACTTTTTAATTTACTTTTACTCCTATATCTCATTTTTATTTTTCTTTCTTAGTTTCTTACTATTTTGCAACTTGACTTCACAGTGGAATTCAATTTGAGACAGGGTATAAAGGAGAGCCAAGAAATAGTGTGGCCAGCAGGACACTGTGACTGTCCCCTCATACTGGGCACTGGTGAGGCTGCACCTTGAGTACTGTGTCCAGTACTGGGCCCCTCACTACAAGAAGGACATTGAGGTGCTAGACCCTATCCAAAGAAGGGCAACAAAGCTGGTGAAGCATTTAGAACACAAATTTTATGAGGAGCAGCTGAGGGACCTGGGGTTCCTTAGCCTGGAGAAAAGGAGGCTGAGGGGATACCTCACCACCCTCTGCAACTGCCTGAAAGGAGACTGCAGTGAGGTGGGAGGTTGGTCTCTTCTCCCAAGTAACAAATGATAGAATGAGACAAAATGGCTCCAAGTTGCACCAGGGGAGGTTTAGGCTGGATATTAGGAAAGAAATTCTTTACAGAAAGGGTTGAAGCATTGGAACAGGCTGCTCGTGGAAGTGGTGGAGTCACCATCCCTGGAGGTATTTAAAAGACATATAGATGTGGTGCTTAGGGTCATGGCTTAGTGGTGACCTGGCAGTACTGGGTTAACAGTTGGACTTGATTTTAAAGGTCTCTTCCAACCGAAATGATTCTGTGATTCAGTACTATCTTCCCAGCCCTGTCTATCCCAGCTGAATTAGTCAGTGTGTAAGAACCAGATCCAAGGAACTTTGCAGAGCCTGTTTTTAAGGCTTCTAATCATTCCAGGGCAATCAGAAAACCTTGCTTCTTATCTCACACACAGGGGGAGTTGGCATCTGTTTAAGGCCCCAGTGGAAGCACCTGCCCAGAGTCCTCTCTAAATATGCAGGACTCTATTCAGTATGCACAGACACTCTTTGTGTAGCTTCCTACAGATCATCAATAGTGAATAATGGAGAGAGAGATATTAAATTCTGCCTTTTAGGTTCTTTACTCAAGGCTGTAGGGAGTTTTTGTCCTCTTGGGTTCCTAATGCTTGAATTTTCACTTGAAGAGCTTTAAAGTACTCAGGATCTTTCTTTCAAAAAAATGAGCTGGATTAATGATTTAAAAGTTCAGCTACTGACAGATGAAATGATGACTGCAGTAAAAGTCTACTGGTTTGCAGCACTTGTCCTGAAACTATCCTTGTAATTGCCTCAAAATATGCATAGTCTGGCTATCCATCCCTTCAAACAAACCTGTAGTCACAGGATTGTGGTTACTAGGGCAGGAGGAAGAAAGGAAGGGGGGAGGAAGGAAGGGAAAAAGAAAGAAAGAAAGGTAGTTGATTTGAATACTCTTGAAGAAAAAGGTGAAATTAAATAGATAGTTTTTTTGCAGCTGGATTAGGTGATCTTTAGGGCCCTTCCAAGTGGAACCATTCTGTTCCACATCCTCGGTGGGTATCCTGGACATGAGATTAACACTTCTGTTCTGTTCAGATTGTTCCCATCAAGCGAAGTTTTAAATTAATTAAAAAACTTAATGTAATTGTAAGTATTTTTACTTTACAATAGTAAAAATTGCCTATTATTTCAATACTTTATTACTGCAATCTTTCTCTACATTTAAATTGAGATTTGGACCCAAATTGTGTCATATAAGGTTCTAAATCTTTAGTCATATCTATATGTGCTTAAATCCATGTGTATTTCCAAACTAAACCCTGGATCAGTACTTACTCTAGTGACAGCAGAAATACGACTCCCACAAATTTTGCTGAGACCTCTGAAGTTCTAAAGAGATATAGGTAGTATATTTAATAGCTTTAGGTATATGCAATGATCTTGCAGCAACCATTGTTTTAAGCTTCCATAAAGAAAAATAGAAAACCGAAAAAAATATATGCCTGATCACCACTTTTCAGTTTACTCATATAACATAGCCTTAGCTGTATTTTATTATGTATATTAAAGAGCTGCAATCTCTAAAAATCTTGCCAGGCATTGCTTGTGAACTCACACTAACCAGCATCCTAAACAGAAAAAGAACCTGAATACAGGGGAAATAACTGTTCTGAGAGCTTTGGCATGGTCCTCGTTGCCAGGGAAACCTCTTCTTTGTCTCTACGTGTTCAGAATGGCTGCCTCATTAGACACTGAACCTGATCATCACTTTGCACTGTGGAAGAAAAAGAAAAAAAGGGAGGGAAGGGGAAAAGCTAACGGGTCTGCAAATCTTTAAGAAAACACCAAGAATTAATAGGGGTAATCTTAAATAAATCTATGTGTAATTATAATCATAATTATGTTCTGTTGAGAGTAAATTTGCCCAGATTGTTTCATTCCACATTTATCTGCAGGTGAAGGAATGAACAATTTTTGATTGTCTTTTATGGAATTAAAAAAAAAAAAAGACCACAAAACTGGTCAATTGCATGTTTTGTCTCAAATATATCTCTTACTTTTAGATATTGCAAAACATCTATTTAATAAGGTCATTCAGCTTATTTAACTGCCTGAGACATTGCTTTATCATTGCTGTAGATTTTATTGATGGAGTCAGAAGCATAAAATTGCGGGGGAAAACTTATAGAGGTGCATTTATTACTCTGATCATAAAGAGGAGTGGTGAAAAAATAGTAAAAAAGTGAAAATATATAGTGACAAGAGAGTTACTTTATGTTAACTGCTAAGTTTTAATCAAGATGATAAAACCAGCACCACATAAACATCTGAAGTGCAGCAGAACTAGATGCAATTTCAAGACATTACTCATTGGTAATACAACTATGAACCCAAGGTCCCTCAGGAGCTCTGCTCCTGCCCTTGGCTGATGAGAAAAGCCTTTGAAAACAGGGTCAGAGCTTAACCTCCACCTTCTGTGGCTTATAAATATCAACAAAGGGAAGGGATTTTAAAGCCATCGTCCCCACAACTCTGTTCTCTGAGATGAAAAATTAAATCCAATTCACAGGTGAAACAGTTAACAGATGCCTAACTTCTCTACTCATATTTATGAAGAGGGAAAGCAACCCAGCCATATTTTTTTTCTTTTTTTCAACACTACCAGATGTGAAAGTGAGTAGTTAGGTGCAAATCCAAGAGTATGCCTAACCAGGTGGTCTGAAATTAACTGCTTACTTTCCAAGAGTATAAAGAAATAACACAAGTGAGATTTACATATACTTGGAGCCATTTTCTTTCTTACTCAGTGAAAAACTGTGCTGAATCTCTGACTCTTGCCTAAGGAACAGTATTTATATTAATCATGTTTTTTTTTAAAAAAGAATGTTTTTCACATAACAATCACTTCTGTGGATCCCCCCCCCTGATATTAGTATTAAAACAGGGTTTTGCAGATTACAGCTAGAAGAAAAGAGCAAAGAAATGGCAGTGTAATCACCTATTCACTACATGGCAAGAACACACACACACACTTGTTCTCCTTGGAAAATAGTTCTTTTCAGTTCCATGGTGGAATGCTCTCAAAATTTAATGAAAGATGAGTCACTACCAAGATAAATGATTTTTCCAAATTGGTACCTGAGGCAAAGAAAACTATTCTGGAGGGCTCCTGTAACCACTAGAGTATTTTGCTTTCTATACGGCATTCTTTTAAACAGTTACACATAGAGAAGAACTCGATGAATATATTTAAATCAATATACAAGGCAAGAAGTAGCAGCAAGAAAGGTACTAGAATATTGTCTGAAGTTGGCCTGATACACAAGATTTGAAACAACTGTTCTTTGTACCACTGACTTAATAACAACTTTTGGTAAATATAGAGAAAGTAAATGGTTCCTCTTGGCTTCTCTTTTGAGCAAATACACACGAGGACACCAAGGTTTGAAGAAGAAGATTAAAAAACACTGCCTGAATCTTAATGCATAAATGTGTAAGCCTCGATGTCTGTGAGAAAAGGTAATTAATTAGAAGATACAGTTAAAACTGGGAAGTAGTTATTATAATCAATCTGTTTTGTTGTGATAGTTTAACTGAACCAGGCTGGAAACTCCAGGACTTTGGTGTGAGCTACATTTCAAAATCTCATTCATGTTTTGAGTTGTCAAGTACCAGATTTTTCTTGATTTAGTCTCTACTGACATCATTTCTTGATTGCATTTCTCTACTGACATCATTTCTTGATTGCATTAACGGTCCTAAAATGTAAAATCTTGTGTCTCTTCATTTTTGAAGAGGAGTTTAGAAAGAATGTTGAAGAGATTTCAGTAACTTACTCATCTCTCAATGGAGAAAGAGAAAAATGTTTAAGAAAAAATATGTATACTTTTCAGTCTCAAACATTTTACAGAAACGTAAGGCATGCTTTCTTACACAGAACCACAAAAAATAAAGAAGGGAAATTCAAACACAACTTCTGATCCATCAGTTTTTAAGCTTATACACTACTTTTAGCCTTCATACAAATTAGTTGCTAATATCTAATTGCTAAAAAATGCACAAGTTGTACTGCTTTTATGGTCCAGGGCCTTTCTCGAAAGAAGGAAAAGCTTTTTCCTACGCACTTCATAAAACTTCAACAAATGCTGTACTTACTAGTGCATTGCAAATAATTTATTTTTCGATGTACCAAACTGTACAAGGTATCAAATAGCTCACATTCCTTTATTTCACATACACTGTTGTGAAACCCTAGGAAACAGTCATCAAAGTTTGTACCCATTAAATATTACACACCCTAGAGCAGAAATGGATGCACAATCCCCATCTTTGAATCAAACTTCCAGAACTAAAAATATAAGCAGTTCTAGTTAGAGTCAGAAGACCATGAAGGAAAAAGGGCACTTGTACAGACTGTAAAAGCCTTAGAAGATTCCAGGCAAAAGTCCTTAAGTCATCACTGAGCCTGCAAACAGATGCTTGCCCATACAAGTCAGCCTCTCAATACAAAAAGCAGAAAATAAGTAAGCAAGAGTTTTGGATCTTTCAGAGCGGTTTAGGTTACAAGCAGACAGTACATCCTCACAAGTTCCTTGGTCCTATGACACAGTGTGCCTCTTGCTCTCTGATCTCAGCATACCTCCAAGGCCACTGCAAGAAAGCAAGCAGAGGTCAGCTTCGTCTTTATCCTATTATTTTTCATATGTGACAGTGTGCACCCTTTGGATAACCAAGTAGAAGCACTATATGTGGACAATGATGTAATTCCTAGCACTTGCACAAGGCTCATATAGGAAAAGGAATAAGATGGTTTATTTAAAGTGTATACAGAAGTGATGCAAAAGAAAGGCACGTCTCTCACCTTAGGTGGTATCAGAACAGGTATCAGAACAGGATGAGTGCCCACGTTTCTTTCTTGTGTTTCTTTCTTGTGTTTCTTTCTTGTGTTTCTTTCTTCTCTTGAAAAGCCTCCTTCAAAGATGTGTGCACTTCTTCCTGCTAAGGTACCTCCATTAACAGGCACAGTCACTGAAGAGAATCTTAGTTTATATTTGAGTCCAGTGAGATAATTGCACTCTGTTGTTTCTGCTCTACTTCTCTATTTGGTGAATGTAGTCAACAAAAACACTCTCTCAAAGCTGGAAAGAGAAAACAGAGTATAAACTGGAAATTGGGGAGCCAAATGCTGATTATCCTACCAGAGCCCCAAAATTACAACCTTTGGATACTTTGCATGTAACTTTTCTTTTAAAAGGAAGTATCCTTATCAGTCAATTGGTATTTTAAGCACTGTATTGTCACTGCAAAATGAAAATCACTGACTGCTCTCACACAAATTTGGTACTGGCAGAGCTATAAAATATCCTTTCTAAGTGTTAAGCCTTGGGACATGGTGTTTGTGCAGCCTAACAGCAGTTCTTGTCTCAGTGTAACATATCCTAAAAATCTAGAATACACTTTAAGGATTATCTTTAGGTTTCTTTTTCCTGTCTCTCCATGCTTTTGCCTTTAAAACTATGAAACGATAGTATCGCATGCATATTTGTGACTGGTATTTCAGGTATATTCAAGAATATTTGAAAGGATGCAAAAAGACACTTTCCCTTCTGGTTCAAAATTTTTGCTATACTTGCATTGACATTGCAGGTGAAAGACAAAAAAAAAAAAAAGGAAATTAACCTGTTGTAGCAAGCTACTGTTGTCAGTCTTACTCCCAATCACACCGAGGCAGAAAGCAGCCCTGACACTTCTGCAACTGCTCCAGCCCAGTGTAAACAGGAGGTGGCAGTTCTAGTCTTTGATCCAATATGCTGCAGTGTTACAAAACAGCAGTAAATAGCTGGGGAAGACATTTCCACAATCTGCAAGCTAAATAGCTTTTCCAAGGCTAGCTGGAGCTCCTTCTCCTTTAATCCCTTTTTGCAGGAGGCTAAAAAGTGTTACAGAAAAAAAAAAAAATTGGAGCAGCTTTCTGACAGCTCAGTATTGGTAGTGTGATAGAGACTCTGGAGCTATCTGCATTGCATCGGAACTTTTTTCAGTTTGCAACCACAAAAAAAAATCTTTTTAGGGCTTTTGTGGAAACAAAATCCTCTTTATTCATCTTGTGCTCGCTCTGCTGCGTTAGTTTCACAAATCTTTTCTATCACAGAAAATGCTTTTATTCTATAATACTAAAATTCCTCTTAAAACCAGATTAATACCCCTCCCCCGATATATGACAGGGTGAAAGCTGCAGGAATGGACATAAAATCCAACAGAGACTATGCACGTGGCCATTATTTTTTAACTTCTTTTGCCTCTCTGAGATGTCCTTCATTTGCTAAGGCGACATTGCTTTATCATTAAAGTAACTCCAGTATGAAATCTTCTCTGCTGCTCTAGATACGGAAAAGACACCCTCAAACCACATGTTAAAAAACCCTATGACAGTAAAGATCAACAGCAAAGTAGAGCCACTCTGAAAGCCTTTCACCACAGAAAGAAAAGGAGCAGAACGGGGGAGGTAAGAGGGCATGAAGGAGACAGCCTGACATCTATGAGGAATAATACAGGTAAGTGTTCTATTTGCTGCTTTTTAGTTTAGCTCTATGTCTGATCATGAAAAATGTCAGGAGTCAAAGCAGAAATACATTGTATGACCATACTGAGAATTTTTTAGAAGGTCTGGAAACTAGGTGAAGGTGAGAACTACTTAAAACACCTGGCATTCAGGATCATGCAGGGGAGCACATATCTGCAAGGCATTAGTTTCCATGAAGCTGTATAAAGTAACTGCCAAACTACAGGCTTTCTTAGGAAGAGGCTAGGGATGCTTCCTTCTGATCAAATAATATTTGCCTCTCTGATAACCCATCTACACCATCCCTGTGAGTAACTTCTCTCAGAGTAGAAAGACTGCTTTATATCATGGTCTGTGAAACTGGGACAGAATATCATGGCCATAGATAACAAAATACCCTGCTCTTCCCACCCTGTCATCCAGTGGGAATTTTTAGATCCCGAGATTCAGCAGGGTATATTAATCTTCACAGGGTTATACAGGACATCTCTAGCTCAATTTCCTTACAACCTCGCAACTGGGTATGTCCAATTGCAGAAAGATAAGACACAAGTCTGATATTGTTAATCAGGCAGGCACATACTCTGACATGTTTCACAACAGGAGGAGAATCCGGATCGTGTCTTGTGCCTGTGGAGGAGAATAAGAGTGATAAGGCCAGTACTGAAATGAGGAGGAAATCTGGTTATAATTGCAGAAGTATTGAGGAGGCAGGAAAGTATTACAGAGGTATTGACAGATAAAATTCTTCCAGGACCTTTCTGAGAGATTTTAAGGATTTGCATACAATGAAGTTCTTACAGTTTAATTACTGTGTATAAGATGAGCCATAGTAACCCCAAGAGTGTCTTTTGGCTAAAATCAGGTGCAGAACGCCACTTACCCATTTTTACTTTCTGACCTGGCTATGTTTAACTACATTGCATTTACTGAGCACTAGAGGAGCATAGATGAACAGAGTAGTGGTTCTGCCAGCATGTATTACCTCAGGCTGTGTTAATCTTACGTGATATTTATGTTTCTTTAGATTATTTCCTTAACAACAACAACAACAACAAAAAAGTAGGGTTAAATCAACACTGCATATCCTACTTTAAGGGGATTTCTGGCAAACCTAACTTCTCACCCAGAAGAATATCTCATGGTAAGAGGCTGTGAAAAGATTCACAGATGTTCTGGGTATAAAACAGAAAATAAAGAGTTTGATTCAGGTTCCTAAAGTTCTGTTCTTAGAGCCGAGGTAAGTGCCTTCCTGCCTGCCATAAACGTTCCCCCCTTTAAGGTTTGAATTTTTCTACATTAAGACATTTTCATAGTCTCTATTAATGAAAAATAAGAGCAACCCCCAACTGCACCACTCACAAGTAAGAGTATTTACTCTTCACATGAAGGAGATTTGGAGCCGTAATTTGGATTTCATTTCCCTGAGTATGTGCAAAACTCAGACATCATGGGGCAACCTGAAATATGTTTTTTCCAGTGATCCCACTGGAAATGGTATCACTTCTGCATAACTATCCCACACATCCTGGGACTAGAATCTCCGTGAATCCCTGTGTAGCATTTCTCTGACCAGTGCCTTGAAGAGCAACCTAGAGAGTTGGTTTTTTCTCCTCTCTCACACTCTCCTATTCTATTATACATTAAGGACAGCTCTATTTCTGAGAATTTGTCACCTTAGAAGACCAGTTAGCATTTGGGAGATCAAGGTTCAAACTCCTCTTGCTGTGTAAGCTTCAGGTGCTAAGCTCACATGCCGACGTTCCATGGTGGCACTCAGCCACCTGCGCAGTTCAGACGTGTTCTGAGCAAACTCAGCTCAGCACTCCTGCCAAGAGGGGCAAGAGTTGCGTACTCTGGGAAGCACGTTTTGAGTGTTTTGAGATGTAGCAGTTATGATAGCAATGTAGCCTTGTAGATGTCCCCTAAGAAAGGAAGTCTATTGAGACAGCATGGAAACTGAGGCAGACACAGAGAGCAATATGTCATCGCTGAAAGGCAGTTCTGAGACTACGAAGTAGGTAATGTGGTATCTACACCCTCTGAGAAATCAGATTTATAAAGCTCTTGTTGAAGCTCGGATATGTAAACTGTCTTGACAGTATCTAAGAGTACTGAGGAATAAACTTAGGTGTATGGTTAAATACCTCTAACAAGAGAAGGGATAAATATATCAACTCCATTACACTTTTAAAATGTTTGAAAAAACTTAGAAAGAAATATAAAGACTCAGACACACAAAAAAATTGCTGAAGGTTAAAAAGCTATTGCACGTCAGCTGAGACACGCTTAACTGTTCATGTGAATTCTCTTTCAGTGCAGATGTGACTAAAGCAAATTATCCCAATTTTGCAAGAGTAGAAGCCCACACATTGACAGGAGAGGAGAGGGGAGGTGATGAAAATGGAGAGGGAGAGAGGCAGAGGAAAGGGAAGAAGGAAACTACCTGCCATCAAGAACCAAATAATTGAGAAAAATGTCAAGTATAAAATCACGGTTTCTGGAACAGAGAGACAGAACTTACAGATGTGTGAAAAACACCAATCTAAACAAAAAATGAAAAGTGGCACAGAAATCAAGGGGGTGAATTTCACATTAAAGCTGGATAATCTCACAGAAAACAGTGTGTCTTTTGTTTCTGCCTTTTTACCGTTTTAGTGTTTGTGAAATGTTCGTTTTACCTGACATTTTTTTTCCTCAACAATAGATACAAAAATTTGTGTCTTTTAGTTTACTCATTCTCATTAAGTTCCTCATGGAATTTCATACACAGTAAGCAGATTTGTCCAATAATTTATCAGAGGCATTTTCTTCTGTAAAAACACTAAAATAAGCTTGTTTGCCTCCAGCCCCCCAACTTTTTTTTTTTTTTTTTTTTTTTTTTTTTTTTAAACCAACTTCGTTTTTTTTTCTTC